>NC_134809.1:34980232-34987732 GCF_046742065.1 Oratosquilla oratoria | reverse complement strand
GGATAAAAACTGAAATCCAAAAATACCACAGGTTTAAGATAAAAAAATCTGACCACCACGTAAGCAAGTACAAAAGGTGACATGTAAAACACTTAAACACTGGGAAACTTAACTTACATAAGTGGCAGCGTCCTTGGGAAAAAAAATAAAAAAAATCGAACTGACTGATCCCCCTATACAGAGCAAGAGGGTCGCCAAAAACCGCTAGGACATGGGACTGGCAACCTAATGGTTCTAGTTAAGAAGTAGACATACATAATCCTTACTAATCTTAGATCTATTCAGAGCCCTTAACATAAAATATGGGTCTCATATCTTAACCTAAGATGTCAATCAAAGTTATACAGAAAAAAATGTAAGCTATGATCCGGCAGTTTACATGGATTGCCGGAAGAACTAAAATATCTTTAATTTCTGGTCAGGAAAACAGCGCGTTGGCCTTAAACTAAAATACATAGACTGGAGGTGCGTGTAAAGACATGCCTCTTTGGATCCACAACGTTCTTTAAACTAACAAACTAAGTAGAATATTTAAATTTCTAAATATTTTTAGCGTAGCCATCAGTTGAGGGAAACAGCGATCAGCCTTCATAGGCTGGGTGAGAGAGTTGTGGTGGCCAGTCCGAAGTTCCTAGGTTAACGCATAGCCGGCCTAACATAACAGCAGAAACAGGTATGCGAATGCCAAAATCCCAGTGATGGGTGAAATAGAGTGACGACATACACAGACCAAAGGACTGGAACCTCTGAAGTACGTACTGGAGTGTAGGAATGGTGAAAAAAAAAGATATATATATATATATATATATATATATATATATATATATATGTGTGTATATATAAATGTTGAAACGTGACAATACACACACACACACAAACAAACAAATGCAGGCACATATATATGTAAACACATTCACATACACACACACAAATGAACACGGTATGATACTATTGCGCTCGAACTCTAATTCAATGGTCTAAGTTCGAGTCACGCCCATGGGTGAAAATTTCAGCATTGCTTCATTGAGCGCCACCGCTCCAAACATAGTGGTCAGGAGTTGAGCGGTCTAGCGTGTATGTATGTGTGTGTGTTAGTGCTGTGTCAGAGCATTATCTATAGATCGGGCCATATATGAAGTCAACCAGGAGGGTAATAATTGTTGATCACGAGATTAATATGGCAATGTTAAAACCCATAAACCCGGCAACAAGCTACGTCCAATTATCTCACAGATACCATTACCAACTTACAAAATTGCCAAAAAACTGGCTGAAATCCTCACACCTTACACTCCCGCTGACTACAATGTCAAATCCGCCACTGATCTTCTAGATCTTTTAGCAAACAATAACTCAAAAGGCATTATCGCTTCGTTAGATGCGGAGTCCCTCTATACTAACATCCAAGTTAACCGCACTATTCAATACATAATAGACAGAGTTTATCACAATGATACCACTCCTAACTGTGATATCCCAGAGAAAGTAATGAAAGACCTTTTGGAATGTTGCACCAAAGAAGCCCCCTTTATGTGCCCTAGAGGAAATAAATATTGCCAAACCGATGGTGTTGCAATGGGATCACCACTTGGAGTACTTTTTGCTAACTTTTTTATGGGTAGCATCGAAAATGAAATTTTCGCAAATCTGCAAAAACCTCACATTTACTGCAGATATATAGACGATATTTTCGTCAAAGCTGAAAATTGCCAACAAATAGACGATCTAAAAGAACGATTAATAGAGACATCTGGCATCAATTTTACAATTGAGCACAGCATAAATGGGTCCCTTCCCTTTTTAGACACATTAATAAAACAGAGAGATGAAGGCACTTATGACACATCTGTGTACATAAAAGCATCTAATTCAGGACATTGCCTAAATGGGACTAGCGAATGTCCCCAAAGATACAAAGATTCTACCATCAGCGCTTATATTAGAAGATCTCTTAGTCACTGTAATAATTGGGAAACAGTACATAATGAGTTAGAAAGAACTTCTCAGACCCTTATGAATAATGGATTCGCCAATAAGGATATAGAGCGAATCACAAAAAGAACTTTAGACAAATGGTACCAGGACAAAAGCCACCCAGACAAAATCCCACAGGACATTAACGCCAAAAACGTGATTAAAATTTACTATAAGTCCTTCTTCTCCACAGCCTACAAAGAAGATGAAAGGGTTATGCAACAAATTATTAAAAGAAATATTAAACCTAAAGAAGAAAACTCTAAAGTACAACTGATTATATATTATCAAAATAAAAAGACATCTCAACTGCTACTAAAGAATAATATAAGAGAAAGTAAAAGTGACCTTCAGAGAACTCACGTCATATATAGGTACACGTGTAAACTTGGGAACTGTGCATCCCAACCTTCAAACTATATTGGCATGACAACAATGAAGCTCTCACGCCGGTTATCATACCACCTCTCTTCAGGAGCTCCCAGAAACCACCATCACTCTGCTCACAAAAGAAATTTAAATAAAGAAACTCTAATAGAAAACACAGAAGTGCTGGCAACAAACCAAGACCATAGAAGGCTACCTATCCTCGAAGCTCTCTTTATTAAAGAAACATCTCCCAATCTTAATATACAAACTAGGGATTTAGAAGCCCTCCCTAGCGTAAGGAGATCTAAGCCCACTGAAAGAAGGCACAATACTGATGACGTCACACAACAGCCGACCAATGAGGAAGTAGAATAGTTTGGGAGTCCCAGTCCAGCCCACTAGCCAATCAGAAGCCCAAAATGTAATATCAGACCACCACCAACAATATATAAACACAATAATTCAATCAGATATTCACAGTCTAGCCACTGATGAAGCACTAAGTAGTGTGAAAACGCGTTCTGGCCAGTTTTTCACTTTGGTAAAGCCATGCCCAAAGTAACTGACAAAACAATGTCATATGGTGACATTATAAGACAACTTCCCGTGGAAGGGAAAAAGATTCTCAGAGAAAGAGAAAAGGCAGATAAAAAACTCTGCAATAATAATCTTGCCATTAAGTTTAACCATACATGCTTGAGAGAAAATCTCCTGCCCATATATACAATGAATATATATATATATATATATATATATATATATATGTATATATATATATATATATATATATATATATATATATATATATATATATATATATATATATATATATATATATATTGTAAAAACACACTTTCGAATCCACAGGCCACCTTCTCTATCTCCAACCCTCTTCGACCAATGGAAACACAGACGAGATGAGTCAGACAACATACGCGACCATCATTACCTTCCAATGAGGAGCAACATGTGGACGTTCCCAGACAGTTTGGGTCCTCCCTCACTGCCACGGATCAATCTCCACAAGTGTCGTCAGGGAACCTTTAGTTTGCTTTTTTAGAACTCCTTTTAAGAGACCCTCTGCTCATGTTCCAAATAAAGTGTATTAAGAAATAAATCGTTTATCTGTATGCATATTAATATATGTATGTACAGTATATGTATATATATATATATATATATATATATATATATATATATATATATACACATATATGTATATATATACGAGTTTGTACGTATATATATATATATGTATATATATATATATATATATATATATATATATATATATATATATATATATATATATACGTACAAACTCGTATATATATACATATATGTGTATATATATATATTGTATATATATATATATATATATATATATATATATATACATATATATATATCGCTGTGTACATGTACCGGGCTCGTGAAATCACGGCGCCATCGTCTTACCGACTGAGCTATTGACCTTATAAAAATTCTCCAACCTGGAAGTTATTCTACTTCCCGAGGAACTAAGTCGACTACTAACTGCCATTCGTACTTATTTTTATAGAGAACCAGGGCAACTTAGCTAGTGGTTAGACTGGTACGTTTCCTTGATGAACATATCGTCGTTGTCATACCTGAATAGAATCACCAGTGACAGTGATGGCCACATCACCGACAATGGTGATTGTATTCGCATATATATATATATATATATATATATATATATATATATATATATATATATATATATATATATATATATATATATATATATATATATGTATATGTATGTATGTATGTACATGTATATGCATATGTATATGTTAATGTATATGTAAATGTGTATGTATATGTGTACATACGCGAACACACACACACACACACGCATATATATATATATATATATATATATTTATATATATATATATATATATGTGTGTGTGTGTGTGTTTGTGTGTGTGTGTGTGAGAGAGAGAGAAAGAGAGCGCGTGTGTGCACATATTTGTTTTTATAAGCTTGTGTTCGTGTGTGGTAGTAAACATATATATATATATATATATATATATATATATATATATATATATAGACACTATACCATGTATATATCACTCAAATTGAAAACTAATATTTTGTGTCTTCTGAGGATGAGCGCCTGTGCAAGTAGCCGAGGCAGCGAATACAGTCCGAAATCCAAAATTCATAACATTGCGGCTCAACAGTGCGCGAGTCCCAGAGCGGTCAACCGCACCTTGTCAAAAAAATAAATAATTAAAGAAATAAAAAATACACAAGCATATAAAGCTTATCTGTGTCTGTGTGCAACTTAATGAAATGTTGTTCAGGTTACCCTTTATTAAGATGTGTTCTGCACATATAATAATCTACTTTTTTCCTCTTACTGGAGTTTCCCTCGCGTGGTTCCTTTTATACATGTGAGCGTACACACACACACACACACACACACACACACACACACACACACACACACACACACACACACACACACACACACACACACACACACACACACACACACACACACACACACACACACACACACACACACACACACACACACACACACACACACACACACACACACACACACACACACACACACACACACACACACACACACACATACACACACACACACACACACACACACACACACACACACACACACACACACACACACACACACACACACACACACACACACACACACACACACACACACACACACACACACACTCACACTCACACACACACACACACACACACACGCACTCACATTCACACACGCACACACGCGTTCACACACACACAAACACACAAGGACGCTCAGAAATGCTCATACACCCATCGTTTGTATCGGTGTCTTCCCTTTTTTTCATTGGAAAGGGGCCACTGAAGACGTGATCGTCTTCACTTGAAGTCGGCCTAAAGATAATGACATGAATTGTATTTTAATATAAAAGGAAATCAGCCAAAGGAGTTTTTATACCGTCAAAATTATTGTCGTATGTCGTATGCCAGCCTGCCTGTGTCGTCCAGTTCAGAATCAACATCAGGAGTCTAGTTAACAAGCGGAAGAAAATATCTCCCCGGGTGGATTCCTGAGGCGGAAAGAACAATGGCCATTAGGAACCCTTAAGAAGGCAAGAGGCATCTTTGGGACCTATCGAAGCTCACTGGGGTGCGTCGGGGGGGGATCGGAGAAGTGCAGTGGGAAAAGGTAAGGAGTATGGGCGAAGGTAAAATGAAGAGGAATATAGAAGAAAGGGACTGGAAACGGGATGCAAGAGAACTGGAAAAAGAAGGGAACAAGGAAAAGAAGGGAATGATAGTGAATGAGAGTTTAATAAAAAGAAGGAGGGAAGAACCGAAAGAGAAGAAAGAGTAGAACAGAGAAATTGAGAAAACAGTGAAAAGTAGGAGGGAACAAAGGGGGCTGGAAAGAGAGGAGGAGAGAGAGGAAATGGGAAAGAGTAGGAGAGGGTAAGGGAATGGAGAAGGAGGTGGAAGGAAAGGGGAGTTGGCTATCAGAAGAGTGGGGATAGAAGGAAGGGTTGAAGGAGATGAGGAGGGGTGCAATGAAAGGTCAGGTTTAGGGAGGGAGGGGAAGAGAGAGGATAAAGGGGAGGGAAGGCCAGGGAGAGGAAGGTGGAGGAGGAGAGGTTAGGAGTAGAGGAGGGGTAGGGAAGAGGATAGGGGAGAAGACAGTAGGGGTGAGGGAAATGGAAATTTGAGAGATTGTAAATAAAGGAAAGTTGTTGGATGGGTGAGGACCCCGGGAGAGAGAGAGAAGTATTATTGTCAAGGAGAATAGTATAGAAGTAGGAAGACCATCCATGAAGAGAATGCTAAAAATCTAGTTCTTTTAATAAGTTTGTCTTGTTTCATCTCATCTTTTAATATTTCCTACCCCTTGTGTTCTCTCCTCCACAGCAAAAGATCACGTGAGAAACACTAATATAGAAAAAACTAGAATAGACCAATCACAAATTTGAAATGAAAAGATATAATGCATAGTAAGGGTTTGAAAATGTTAACTAGACTATCTTATCCACATCCTGGTAGCCCTCCTGCCGGATAATAGGAAAACCTATCATGAATCAAATCTATCCTGATCTAATTCCATATCAGACTTTAAGCTATTTTCCTTCTTACGGGATATTTGTTTTGATTGTGGGTTACTGCTTCTGATGAGTAATCGAATATAGTATCTTTGGATGGTAGATGATATCCATGAGCCATAGGGAGCTCTCAAAAATGTGTGAATGTAACAACGAAGGTCTCATGCGTAATCATTACAGACCAAAAAAAGTAGTGATTGTAATAAGCTGAGACTCTTACTTGCTTGAAAGAAGTCACTGTGACTTGAAGGATAATCTATCCGTTGCCCCAGGTTCCTCCTGCAGGGACCCACGGCTCGCTGGGAACCGGCGACAACAGGCTTAGCCCATAGGTCACTCAGGGTAAGCCTAGAATAGGGCAGTGTAGGAGTTATCCAATGTTTTCTATGTTGTGACTGCATATGAGGTATTCTGGTGCTGTAACCAGATTTATCCCCATGTTGATATTGTTTTAAAGCTGGGTGATGACCTGAATGCAGTCGCTCTAGTTTGTCTCTTGCTTTGCCTGGGAAGGTTTTCTCTGTAAGGATGATGTCTGGAAAAGTTTGGTGAAGTTGAGAATTTTATGGTCAGGTTTGGAATGCTTGTTTCGTGATTTGAGTGTGTATGTGTTTTTATATGGGTGTGTTGAATGTTACAAGAGATAAATTGTAGAGTTTTGAGCAATATCTGCCAGTGATTTATTTATTCTACATTTTGTTAATATTGTTATTTTTTCTACGTTCAGTTGGTTACGCTTGTGTTATTCAATATGGGTAGGAATGAGGGTTCTTGCATAGTACTGTTAACCTGTCACTTTCATGTGCATATTTTTGGAGAGGATCTCGATTCCTATGTGTAGTGCATCCCGTTATTATTCTTGATGCTCTGTTTTGTGTGGTCCGCGTAGGATGTCTTATGTTTTCTTGATTGTAGGGAACCATGCCGGGGAGGCATAGTCGCTTGTGGTTCCTATGAACTGCTTGTAGACTGTGGTTTGAGTTTGCTTCTACTGACCAAAGCCTATACGAGAACTGATCTT
>NC_134809.1:34967732-34975232 GCF_046742065.1 Oratosquilla oratoria | reverse complement strand
GGCCGCCCCACATTCACCCTTCGCTCTCTATACATCCTTTCTTGTGACCCTTTTCTCTTTGTGTTGCTGTTCTTCTTTTGTCCTTGCCCCCTTCATTTCTTGTGTTGCCCCTTCTGTGTCAACGACCCCATACATTCTAAACATGACCCTTTTTATATCACTGGACCCTTGCTCTATATAGGTATTGCCCGTTCTATATTATTATCACCCTCGTCACGACCTTCATCTTACCTTCTCTGAATCATTGTAACCCCTCCCTCCTTCCAGTAAAACTCATATCGCTTTACCCCATGGTTCTACTCCCTGTTTTTTTATATGTTTATTTATTTGTATTATATTTATTTATTATATTTTTGCCTTTTCCTAATTGCTTTTCGACTCGTCCTGCTGGAGCCCGATTCTCCTCATGAGGTTTTTCTGTACTTTTCTTTTTTTCTTATTTACTTTTTCGTTTTTGTACAAGAAAAGCCCACTGACCAAATGAACAACATCTAATTGCTTGGGAATGTTGTGAGCTTCAATTCAGAATCAAGTGCCTGAGGAAGAAACAGCCCTGCCAACACGTTGATGCAGTTCCCGAATTTTATTTTGGACAAGGTCAAGGGATTCTATTCAGTTACTGAAAGGGCTCAGGAAAATAGGTCTCGCCTCAGACCCTTATTTCTTCTGAGTTTACTCGTCGGTTGAATAAAATCATCTGTATTTGCCAAAAGTAGATGAATACATATGTATGAAAACATTTGTAAATGAACGAGTGTATAAAAACATAAAAATAGATTGAGAGATAAATAAATAAATAAATGAATAAATAGATAAGTGAATAAGTAAATAAGTAAATCCGCCAAACAGTTATTGAATCAATCAATCAATTAATCAAATAAAATGGAATAAAAAATCTAGTTTTGCTGCATCTATGTAATGTGTGTATGTATGTGTGCGTGCGTGTGTGTGTGTGTGTGTGTGTGTGTGTGTGTGTGTGTGTGTGTGTGTGTGTGTGTGTGTGTGTGTGTGTGTGTGTGTGTGTGTGTGTGTGTGTGTGTGTGTGTGTGTGTGTGTGTATGCGTGTGTGTGTGTGTGTGTGTGTGTGTATGCGTGTGTGTGTGTGTGTGTGTGTGTGTGTGTGTGTGTGTGTGTGTGTGTGTGTGTGTGTGTGTGTGTGTGTGTGTGTGTGTGTGTGTGTGCGTGTGTGTCTATTTGTGTGTATTTATTTACCTAGTTGTATTTACCTAGTTGTATCTCACGGAAAGGAGAACTACGCTCGTGATGTCCCGTCTTTGTATCTCGCAGTGTCTAATTTGCTCTTAAATTTGTGTAGGGTTTTTGCGCACAATATTGTTTCGTTCAATTTGTTCCATATATCTACCACTCTGTGTGGAAAGCTGTTCTTTTCCAGGTCTCTTGTATAACTGTCCTTTTTGAGCTTCCTTTCATGTCCCCTTGTATTTCTCTTATTCCAATTCAGTAAGTCTTCTCTATCAAGGACTTCCATGGCTCTCATGATTCTATAGAAGGTCAACAAGTCACCTCTTTCTCTTCTTTGTTCCAGTGTCGGTAATTCCAGTTTTGACAATCTCTCCTCCTTTGACAGTTTTAAAAGTTTTGGGGCCATCTTCGTAGTTGCTCTTTAGATTCTTTCAATTTTCCTTATATTCTTCTTAGTACTGTGTGTGTGTGTGTGTGTGTGTGTGTGTGTGTGTGTGTGTGTGTGTATGTGTGTGTGTGTATGAAGAGATTTCCACAGCATTTCATTGTCAAGAAATGAAAGACAGAATGTAATATACTAGTTGAGTTCATTTTATTCTTCACTCCCTCTCTTCTGCTTCACGACTTTCTTTCTTCTCTGAGAAGTCCTTCAAAATTCCCATTCTTTGAATTCCGATTCCTCTTTCAATATGTTGCCCCGTTCTGACCTTTGGTGTATTTTTGCCACAAGTCATCGGCTTTATGTAACTTGACTCACTCGTTCTCTCCTAGTATTCTCCCTTTAAGCATACATGGGGGTATCCCTTACCTCCGTCTATTGGCACCAAATAGCCCGTTTTCTGTGCGTCACGTTTGCTTTCGCGTCTGCATATTGCCCTACGGTTCTTTCCTCCTTTTTTTTATTTTTTTATTTTTTTTTTTTTTGCTTGGCTATTTATGTTCGTTGTTTCTGTTATCTCTGCCTCGCTGTATATTTGATTCCCTCACATTCGTTCTTTATAGCTTCTCTATTTTATCTTTTGACCCATTCTCGCCTTTTCTGAGTTTTTTTTTTTTTCCTGGTCTTTTTTCAAATTTTCTTCATGTTTCCCTCTCCTGAACTGTCTGCTTCAAATTCCGAGAACTGGAAGTTTTGAAGTAAATTTATAATATCTCTTCTCTTACAGTGGTACATTGAATGGGAAAGAAGGAATATAGCACTATATGTTATGTGAGAAAAATAGTAGAAATCTTTATTTCGTATAGGAATATATATACAAGAAATAGTGCAAGTAGAAATTGATGTTGTACATCGCCTATTTATACTGTTTCTTTGATTTCCCACATTTCCAAGAACTGTCTTTTGTTTTATTTTATCTATGTATAGTATCTTGGTTTCGTCCCAGCCAATATTATGATGATTTTGTGTGTGTGTGTGTGTGTGTGTGTGTGTGTGTGTAAGTGTGTGTGTGTATGTGTGTGTGTGTGTGTGTGTGTGTGTGTGTGTGTGTGTGTGTGTGTGTGTGTGTGTGTGTGTGTGTGTGTGTGTGTGTGTGTACAGGGCTTCTCTTGTATCTCCACATCTTACTCCCCGTTGGTGTTCTTCCACCCTATGTACCAATTTCTTCAATGTTTCTCCTATAAATTATGGATCGCAGTCATTACAGCCAATGCGTTGTCACACGCAGCTGTCGTGAATGCTCCTTTAGGTCTTTAACGCTGGTTCGGTTTTCATGCAAGGCATTGCATGGTTTTTATACGACCTGCACATCCTTGGCTTGCTAGAACTAGTTGTCACCTCCCATGTGGCTTTTATGCATGGGATTATATTCCTTTAGTTCGTGTGTAGTCTTTGTTGTTGCTCGTTGATGTGCAGCATCCTTCTTCGTTTTCGTTTGCTTCTGCAGGGGAAATATTGCCCTGTTTCTTACTATTGCGCTAAATAATAGCTTAAAGATTTCTCTTGGAAGAGTCAGTAAATAGTCCTCATTCATCGGGATTGTGATTTATGCCAGATTTTTCTACTAGTCCTGTTGGACCTGGTAAAAAAAAAATCTGGTAGATCTATAAAAGAAACCAGGTGCAACTTTTTTTTCAATTTAATAATTTTCTTGATGGAGATAAGAAAAGAGTGTATCAATTATGAAACCAAGATCATGTATCAAAGATGAAAAAAGAATATATATTTAATTTTGATAAATAGATGCTGTGGAGACTCCTTCACTTTAAATTATAGATAGTAAAGTCTTTTGACAAAGTCCGTAATGTTTCTTTGGTTTTCCAAACAACCAATTCTCTACAAATGTAAGGAAAAATGTCTGAAATATTTGCACATCTTCCAGTACCTATCTTCGTTTCTAATCACCTTAAAGTCTGTTAAGAAATAAGATGGAGGCTATGAGTTTATTATTCAATATTCAGACAAAATAGAAAAAATATATATATTTTATGAAGACACAGTGCCTAGTATGGTAATATATATATATGCATACATACATATATTTATGTATATATGCATATATATATACATATATATATATATATATATATATATATATATATATATATATATATAATCACCATGTAGAAATTATGTATATGTAAATATATATATATATATATATATATATATATATATATATATATATATATATGTATATATACCACCATGTAGAAATTATGAAATTCAGGCAATATATACAAATGAATGCTTTGGCTACAGACTTTTGTAATTGAAGGGGAAAACTAAGAAGAAGAAAATATGTTTTTTTTTCACTCAGATACATATTCACATGCATATTTCATTTATTTTTCTATCTCGGCTCGTTTTTTTGTTTTGTTTTCTCAGAAGCCACAACAATGAAGGAGTATTAAAGAAACAAGTCATTAACAAATGGGGCGATCGTGGGAATGAAAAAAGCACAATTGCGAGTACCTGACGTTAAAAAAAGAAAGAAAATACGCACACCAGTTTGTGCAAGCCTTGCTAAAGTTATGTTACTTGTTTAACACTTAATGGTCAGTAAAACAACGTTCATATTTTCTTTTTGACGAGATGAGCTAAGTCAAAGTGCAAAGAAAAAACGGGTAAGACTTTGGAAATCATTTGAAATTTTCAAGATTATAACAATCTCATTTGAATTCAAGGATTCCTTTAGGCTAAATGATCTTGTCTGACTTTAGCTACAATTTTTTTAATGTATCATATCTGATACAATGGATATGAAAAAGCTTGTATGATACTTTCTTCAAGGTTCCTGTATCCCATTTGTGCCCATGGGTTCCTTTAAGCTGGCAGCAATAAGAGCAAGACCTTCTCCTTCAGCCAGAATAAGAATTTCATTTATTGGTCAGGAGAGGTTATAATGTCCCTGTCACTTTCCAGGAATGTCATGGTTGCAAATACAGCTGGAATGGTATTTTAGGAAAGGCTAGTATTACAATTTTACAGAAATGTCAAGTTGGGAGGTGGAATTGTGGTAGTGGTAAAATTATGGTGGGTGGGACTGTGGTAGGGTTGGATAATGGAAGAGCGGAATTATGGCAGGGTGGACTTCTAGTTGGGGGTGGAATATGGTCGGGGTGGATTCTGGGAGTGGAGACAGTGTTCTTGTGCTGTAAAATACCAGGAGATCATCTGTTCATTGATTGATCGTAAGGTTAATTTGTTTACTGTAAAAGGCTTCTACAATCTGTAGTCTTCGTATGTCCTGATGGGAATTGACAATATATGTTCCTTCTGTTTAGTGTATCGTTGTGGCAAGTACGGTGGTGGATTTTGTTCATTCCATGTTGGAGGTGTCAGGCGAAACGTCAGGACGAAGTAATCGGTGCCATGCCAACAAAATTGGAAAATATCATGACCTTTATGCAATGTCCTGGGCTCAGGAAAGGTGTTATTCTATTATAATAGTTGGACTTTCTTTATGATAAATTATGAAATGGATTATATTCATTTTATCTGATGGGCGTTCATTTCCTCTAATAATATTGTTCATGCTTCTCTCGTCAAGTTTATAAGCTGCAGAAGTATGAAATAAACGGATCATTTCATTCTGAGTAGAGAATGATTGGGATACATTATACTTGTGGTACCATTGGTCAAGGTACTTCAAATGCATGAGGTCATTTCTTTATCAGAATACTGATGGCTTATGAGCACTTGGGTAACTCCGCCAATTCTTTGCTAGAAACAGTCCAAATCGAGTAGTGTGTGCGTGTGTGCGTGTGTGTGTGTGTGTGTGTGTGTGTGTGTGTGTGTGTGTGTGTGTGTGTGTGTGTGTGTGTGTGTGTGTGTGTGCGTGTATGTGTGTGTGTGTATGTGTGTGTGTGTGTGTGTGTGTGTGTGTATGTGTGTGTGTGTGTGTGTGTGTGTGTGTGTGTGTGTGTGTGTGTGTGTGTGTGTGTGTGTGTGTGTGTGTGTGTGTGTGTGTGTGTGTGTGCGTGCGTGTATGTGTGTGCGTGCGTGTATGTGTGTGTGTGTGTGTGTGTGTGTGTGTGTGTGTGTGTGTGTGTGTGTGTGTGTGTGTGTGTGTGTGTGTGTGTGTGTGTGTGTCTTTCAAGTGGAATAAATCGTCCTATTTTTTATGTGTACATTTATCGTGCAAATCCAAGTTTGTAATGTTCTTCATACTGATATACAATTCTTTATTATTTCCACGCTCTTTTTTTCCATTGTAACCTCCCTTTTTCTAAAGCATAGTTTCCTTCTAGGGGTATTCACAATTACATTTAATTTCGACCTACCAGATATTCACTTTTCCCCAATCCCCAATGCTCTCCAAGACGTTTTCCCTTTCCTATTCGTTCTTCTCCAAATTTTCTGTTCTTTGGTGTTTGCCAAGCCGGGCTCTACCTATTATCCTGCCACCTGGCAGCTTCCCATCACCTTCCCACTCTTAAATCCCATTCCAGCAGACGGCCACTGCGAGCTCGAGCTTTATCTCCGCTGTTCATTCTGCCGACTGCTCGACAGCGCCGAGCTCTGCTTTTGCTGCCCCCACCCCCTTCTTCTTTCACCTCCCCACTTTACCTTCCTCCTCTCTCCCTCTCCCGCCTTTCTCTTTTCCTTCCTTAAGTTTCGTTTATTTGGTTTGTTCTTAGATGTTTCTTCGAAACTGTCTGGAGCGATTTTTATTGTGTTTTGTCCTATTTGACTGCAGTTTGTGTTGGCTTCAGAAAGCATTTAGGCATTATTGCCTGATACAGTTTGTCTCTTCCGCCATCACCAGCACCGCTACGACCATTACGATCACAAGTGGTAGTACATCGGATTCCATCACCTCCACCACCACCATCACCACCTCTACCTCTGTTATCTCTACTATTATTATCACCAATACCACCATTACCACCATAACTACGACACTTACCACTGTTACCTCCAGTACTACCACCACAGCCAACATTGTTTTTACAACTACTTACATTATCATTACCACTGCTACCACCACCACACCATTACCAACACTACACCATTACTACACGCTCCATATCCACTGCAACCCACTCTTTTACGTCAATATTTCTCCCCTTTTTCCATATTCTGTATTGTCCTTTCCTGTCACGTCTTCTGTTCCCCTCCCACTCCTCCTCCTCTACCTCTTCCTCCTCTTTCCCCTCTCTTCCTCTTTCCACTTTCCACGTCTCACTTCTTGTCGTTCTCCTCCTACTCCTGCATCCTCTATCCTGCCTTTACCCCACTTCTCGTCTTTATTTTATTCTCTCCTTATTTCTTCCCCTCCTGCTTTGCCGTGTCTCCCCTTCCCCTTCCTTTACTACTTTCTCCCCTTTTCAAAATAAACACTCTGCTCCCTCCTGCTGTCACCCTTACAATCCCCCATTTCTTTCCTCCTCTCCTCTTCCCCTCCAGTCCCTCTTCCTCCTCACGTCTTCCATCCCACCTTTCCGCAACTATCAACACTTATTCTATTTCCCCCCTTTTCCTTGCTAATTTCTCTTCTTGTTCGACCCTTCCACGACCCCCCCCTCCTCCACGACCCCCCCTCCTCCTCCACCATACCCCCCACCCCCCCGCCCTCGTAGCTCCTTCACCACCCCGTCCCGTTTCCAAGTCCCTTCCACAACCACACGTGCCTTCCACCTTCCACCTTCCACAAAGGGTTTATCTATGCGTTCCATTTCCACCCGCCACATAACGTTCCTTTTTTTTTTTTCTTCTTCTTCTCGGCCACCACACATTGTGGAAATTTGTTTTCGATGCTTTTCATTTCCCTTCTGCAGGGAAGTGCTTTGTAACAAATGAGATTGTCTCTTTCTAACACCTTTCCTCTGATTAAATGAGATCTGCTTCAGTGT
>NC_134809.1:34960232-34962732 GCF_046742065.1 Oratosquilla oratoria | reverse complement strand
CCACAAAAATATGATCCATGCAACGCCTACCCGTCCTAAACCCACACTGTTCCTCATCAATTACTCTCTCTGTTCCTCTCCTAATCCTCTCATCAAAACCCTCCCATAAGCTTTCCCAACTACACTCAACAAACTCATCCCTTTGAAACTACTACATTCACACTTGCCCCCCTTTCCCTTGTAAAATGAAAATATACAGGTACTCCTCCAGTCCTCCGGCACTCTACCCTCTTTTAAACAAACATCAAATAATCTCACCCAGACTTGTTCAAAATACAACTTTTTCATTTTTTCATACGTTATTGTACTTACCTCTCACACCGTCCCATCCATGTATTAATTGAACAACCAAGGCGACATAACTTGTCCTAAACCCACACTGTTCCTCATCAATTACTCTCTCTGTTCCTCTCCTAATCCTCACATCAAAACCCTCCCATAAGCTTTCCCAACTACACTCAACAAACTCATCCCTTTGAAACTACTACATTCACACTTGCCCCCCTTTCCCTTGTAAAGTGAAAATATACAGGCACTCCTCCAGTCATCCGGCACTCTACCCTCTTTTAAACAAACATCAAATAATCTCACCTAGACTTGTTCAAAAAACAACTTTTTCATATTTTCATACGTTACTGTACTTTTTCCTATGGTGTTTGACCTGAAAAAGCATAAAGTTACAACCATTCTTATCTAGGATGTATGACAGCATTACCACACGGAGGCTGAAGTCCTGTAAATATAAAATATGAAATTAGATGTTGATATTATGTATGAGGTTTGTCCTAAATTTACTTAAAATTCAAACAACAATACAAAAACCATGTCTCCAGGATAAAAAAAAAATCATATATTTTGAAATTCACGGGGAAAATTTATTAATTCTAACGAGTGCCATATGTAGAGAAGATCCTGTTCTTTTGTTTGGTATCTAAATTGCTGCTCTATCTTGGATAGATGAAAAATTGTAATTAAAAAAATGCTTAGAAATGCCTCAAAATTGCCCCTTTTGGTAAGATAGCAATAAACTTCAGCCTCCATGCAGCAATACTTTCATACATCCTAGATAAAAATAATGGATGTGATTTTTGGCTTTTTGAGGTAAAAAAAAAAAAGTACAGTAACGAATGAATATATTTTTAACAGGTCTACTCACCAGCCAGTCCAGCATCACTGTACCTTCCTTTACTAAACATTCCACATGAAACCCGTCCAACCCAGGTGCCTTACCTGCTCTCATCATCTTAACATCTGCCTTTGCTTCATCTTTCCTTATTTCTCCTCCATTTTCCTCACTCACTGCTGTCATTTTTTTAGCGCTTCCGCTGCAGTTACCTTTCCCTCCCTATCCTTCTTCACATTTAGCAACTCCCTAAAATATTCTGCCCATCTTCCTCCTACTGCCGTCTCTTCCATTATCATCTCTCCATATGCACCCATACCTTTTGTCCTCTCTACTCGATTCTCTTCTTCCTCTCTTAATTTCTTTCCAAAACATCCTTTTATTATTTTCGAAACTTTCTGTCATATTCTAACATATATATATATATGTATGTATAATCATATACTGTATATATATATATATGTGTGTGTATATATATATATATGTTTTATTAAAAGTGATGACTAGTTGTGTATTGATAATTTTCTTAATGGTATTTTCCATATACCTTATTAAGGATTTGTTTTCCTTAGGAAGGAAATTTATGACTTGGCTGTATGTAGTCATATTAGCTAGATCACGATTTCGGGTTCAAGACCCTTCTTCAGTAGCTATAGGGATAAGAATTAATCCGAAGATTCTAGTAAAGATCTAAGTTTTATACTAGAGTTCCTATACTTGCTAATCACTGGGGGAGGTCACCTGGTATTACGGGCAGGGACGAAATGTCACGTGCGCTAGGGAGCCTCCGGGTTTGTGTTGTGGCGGAATGTGGCGTTTTGTCTCGTAGTTGGACGAGTGGCGTTTTGTCTCGTATTGGCGTTTGTGGTGTTATGTCTCATGTTTTTATTTGTAACGGTTTGTCTCATGCTTGGAAGGGCTCTAAGGTCTTCTGCTTGTATATTTAGGTTTGGGCTCAACTCTTTAATATACAACGCTTCTAAAATTGGGAGGCGTCTATCGTCAGTACATAAATCCAAAATCTCGGTGTTTTTCTCTAGTGTCTCTTGCTAGTGTTATGCCGTGGGCTTCTCTTAAGTGATTTTTAGGGGCTCCAGATGTCAGGTGGTATGAGAGGCGACGGGATAACCTCATTGTCGTCATGCCAATATAGGTGGATGGGAGGGCTTCACAGTTCCCTCGTGTACATGTGAACCTATAGATGACATGTGATTTCTGAAGTTCCTTTCTCTCTTGTAGGGGGCTGTTTCTAATAAGAAGGTGGCTAGTTTTCTTAGTTTTATAATAAATCACTAGATTTAGTATTTTTTCTGGATTGACTGGTTTAATGTTTCTTTTTATAATTTGTTTCATAATGCGTTCATCTTCTTTATAAGC
>NC_134809.1:34925232-34930232 GCF_046742065.1 Oratosquilla oratoria | reverse complement strand
TATACGTATGTATGTATGTATGTACTGTATGTATGTATGTATATGTGTGTGTTTGTATATGTATGTATGAACATCTTATTTACAACCTCTTTGCTTGAAAATAATTTGAAATCAGATTAAACATGAAAACGACGCCAAATAAGGCATTACTGATTACCATGATAATTGTTGGAAACAACGAGATTATGTGCAACAGGAGGGAAAGACATTGTCTGACACACCATATCAGTTGCATATATATATGCATTAATTCATACATACATACCTAATTATGTTCATACATACATACATACATACATACATACATACATACATACATACATACATACATACATACATACATACATACATACATACATACATACATACATACATACATGCATGTATACATACATACTTACATACATACATACATACATACATACATACATACATACATACATACATACATACATACATACATATATACATACATACATACATGCATGTATATATACATACATACATACATACATACATACATACATACATACATGCATACATACATACATACATACATACGTACATACATACATGTTACATACATACATACATACATACATACATACATACATACATACATGTATGCATACATACATACATACATACATACATACATACATACATACATACATACATACATACATACATACATACATACATGTATGCATACATACATACATACATACATATATACATACATACATGAACATACAAATATTTATACTTATAGACCTGGATGCTGTACGTAAAATATACATGCATACATTCGAAAAAAAGAAATACATTTATGTATAAGTACATGAATCCGTCTATAGATTCATGGGAAAATACATGTATACATGCACATATAAGTGTATGTAAATATATACTAATATGATTACATACATACACATATACATGTTTACGTATATAGAGAAACGAAGGTAGGAAGTGAGTAATGAGAGAAAATATTAAAAGAAAAATAGAGAAAATGTTACACATGATGAATCAGAAGAAAGGATTTGAAATCTATTTTTCTAATCAATGTTGTTAGTCTCTTTTAATAAGCGTAAATACGTATAAAGTGAAAAGAGCCTCACACAAGAGAAAACGAGAGAATGATATGTGGAAAATACTTTAAAATGTCTGAGGCATCATATATTTCAAGGAAAATTATTTGAGAAAATACAAATTCACTTAATCTCGAGAATTAAATAATATTATAAGAAAAAGAGCGTCGACCAGGGACTCGGACGAAAAGAGGGAAGTAAGGAAGAAATATTGGCAAAGCTAAAGAGCGAGAAAGATGGGGAGAGGAAAATGGATAGCAAAGACGTAAAAACGAGAAAGAAGCGATATTGATTAGTAATTGACATTGTTAAAAAGAGGTTGAGAAGGGAAAAGAGAGCGAGAGAGCGTGTGTGTGAGAGAGAAAGACAGGAAGAAATAAAAAAAGAGCGAGAGAGCGAAGAAATAGAAAGAGAGAGGAGAGAGAGAGAGAGAGAGAGAGAGAGAGAGAGAGAGAGAGAGAGAGAGAGAGAGAGAGAGAGAGAGAGAGAGAGAGAGGGAGAAAGAGAGAGAGAGAGATGTGTGAAAGGATATAAAATAAACAAAATTAAATTGTTCTAGATATGAGTTAAGATAGAAGGATTAGAAGAAGAAAAAATAAACGAGAAGACGGAAATGGAAGAATGAAGTAGTCGTGGCCTTTTTTATTATTATACAAACACACACAAACACACCTACGCGCTCACACATGCATAAACAAACACATATATACAAAAACACTCACATGTACACACACACAGACAAACAGACACACACACACACACACACACACACACACACACACACACACACACACACACACACACACACACACACACACACACACACACACACACACACACACACACACACACACACACACACACACACACACACACACACACACACACACACACATACACACACGTCAGTCGGAGCTTTTTTTTAACACATGTAACATTGGTATATCCTGTATCATATTCGTGTTCGTCCCATATACAATATTTACGATATTTCTTGCTTCATACATTGATTTCGTAATAGATGGAGTGCATTTAGAGATATAGTTTTATTCATCGTTACTTTTGGACGTAATTGTTGTCACTAATTGCAGATCATATTCCTTCTTCATTAGATCTGATAGTTCAGTCGGATCCTACTAATTGTATTATCAACACCCTTGTGTACATTACATAATCTAATCTTTGGCATAAGTTTCTTATCTTCATAGACTATCACACATATATCATTTATATTTTATTTATCTGCATATTTTCTCCAGTTTCTGTCCATCATCATAACTCACTATTAAATGTCCTCGCAGAGTTTGTTTTACATTTTTTTCATGTAGATTTCAACTTTGCCCATTATTATTTTTATTGTTTATTGTTTTCACGTTTTCATTGTCTCAATAAACGATATTTATTGTCTCTCATTTCTTCTTTAGTACATTCATGTGTCAATCTACTCGTTTTCTCTCGTTTTTTCTATTCGTCGAATCATTTCAATTATTGTTAAATATTTATTTAAGTCTTTTAATCTTAGAATATGTCTTATTATTCATGTTTTCCTTCCACTCATCTTTCTTCTAATTGATGTTTTTCAGTGCAGTGCACTTTCTCTCTATATATATCGCTCTCTCTCTCTCTCTCTCTCTCTCTCTCTCTCTCTCTCTCTCTCTCTCTCTCTCTCTCTCTCTCTCTCTCTCTCTCTCTCTCTCTCTCTATCTCTCTCTCTCTATCTCTCTCTTTCAGTGCAGTGGACAATCTCATTATCATTTGTTGCCAATGACTAAGATTCATTTCTCCATGAGCGCATATTTCACATTCATAAATCATGTAATTGCTCTCTAGTATTTCCTTGTAAACATTCTAGTTTGCAATGGTTCCATTTATCACAGAAATCACAGCATACTAAATCTTGGTGAGTAAGCTTTCCACATTCATCGCATCTCTGATTTTGCACATTCTTCTGTTACAGTTGCCAATTTGCCTTTAACACGGGTATATATACTTATATATATATATATAAAATATACATATATATATATATGTATGTGTATATATATAATATATATATTTATATATATATATATGTGTGTGTGTGTGTGTGTGTGTGTGTGTGTGTGTGTGTGTGTGTGTGTATGTGTGTGTGTGTGTGTGTGTGTGTGTGTGTATTATGTATGTATGTATGTATGTATGTATGTATATATGCATATGTTTGTTACCCTTTGGAGAAGAACGCCAGTCGAACGCAATGAAAAAAAATAGATAAAAAAAAAAGTCTGTTAATTTACAAATGTTATTTCACTGATTATTATCTAGGAGTATCAGGAAATATAATATATGAGAACACCTAAAATAAGTTAGTAAATACGAAGCAGTATATAAAAAAACACAAGTTCCAATTTATCTGTAGTTCCTAAGACCTACAAATAGCAAAATAGATTGATAAAAGACGAATGCTATATGCTCCTTGGAAGACGTGTTTCATTCTGCCCTGAGCGTTCTTTGCCTTGTCCGGCGCACTCGGCTCCGTGCAAGAAGCTCTTCAGGATGTGTCTGGTCCTGGACGGTCTTTCAACAGACATCTGCTCTATGCTCGAGAAAGAGGCTCATCGTTTCTGCTTCTTACAAAAAAAAAAAAAAAAAAAAAAAAAAAAAAAAAAAAATGCCCATGGTGTCGTGTCTTGCACTTAATGGCCAAGGGAGTAAGCATTACGAATTTCATCATTGTTGTGTATTATGAATATGTTTTGGTGTCTTCTTAATTGACGCATGAACATCTTATTTGTTTATTCTTATTCCGTTTTTATGGAACTCTTATTTCTTGTCACGTTTCGCACCAATTGTTATTATTTTATCTTTATATATTTTTTTTATTGTTTATTGATTTATTGATTGAGTGATTGATTTATCTATCTCTTTATTTATTTGTTATTCGTTTACTTATTTATTTATTTGTTTATTTATTCATTTATTTATTTATTTGTCTATGTATTTATTTATCTATTTATCTATTTATCTATTTATCTATTTATTTGTATATTTATTTAGTTGATTATCTATATACTTATACTCCTATTTATTCATTCATTTATTTGTTGATTTATCCATTTATTTATTTGTGTGTGTATTCACTATTTATATATGTATTTATTTGTTTGTTTATTTGTTTATTTATATATTTATTTATTTATCTATATTTTTATTTATTAACTTATTTGCTTATTTACTTATTCATTTATCTATTTATATATTTGTTTCTTTATTTATTCTTTTTTTTTATCAATGTATCTATTTTTATTTTTACATTTTTGCATGTGAATGCAAACCTGTGTTTTGAATACATTAACTTCTTGTCAGTTATGATGTTTTCCTTTGAGTTAATTCATGTCACTTAAATTAAATTACCGAAAGAAATTCTCGAAAAATGCAATGCCTAGGACATTTGTTGACCAGAATGATCCTCAGAATGTCGCGCGTTATACGACTTGGACTCCGAAACTAAGACTCAACTTCCAATCCTCCTCCATTTCCCTTTCCTTCCTCATTCGTCTCTTCCCCTCTCATCTTCCATCTTCCCATTTCTCTTGCCCCATTTCCCTTGGCCTCCTCTTCGATTGCCCCTTTCGATTGCCCCTTTCTTCCTACATTTGTCCTCCCTTCTTCATCTTCTTCAACCTACCCTCTCCTATGGTCGCCTGACACCTTAAGCAACCTTACCTAACAATAGAATTCCTTTTTTTTTTTTTTTTTTTTTTTTTTCTTCCTCTCTTTTCCTGTTTCTATCTTATGGCTGAACAAAATCATATTTCCGACAGTATAGGCTGTTGAGAGATCGTTTTTCCTCTGTCAATATATTCTCTTTGATTTATTATTTTTTGGGGGGATGGGTGGGGTTCTCATGGGTAATGGTAAGTGGATGATGGA
>NC_134809.1:34915232-34920232 GCF_046742065.1 Oratosquilla oratoria | reverse complement strand
ATTTCTTTTGTCTGGAGCCCAGCTTTGTAAAGCCCTATGATCTGAGCTATAGTTATAGGCGTTAATGACTTCTTTTTACACATAGTCACAAAGGTATAGCCCAGAAACCAAGAGACACCCAGAGAAAATATGGGGGTGAATGAGAGAAAAAAAAAAAAAAACGCAATACTTTCTTTCACCACGGCAGCCACGCTGGCACTGAGTCATTATGTGGTGTTTGCTGGGAGGCAATGGCGCCATGCTAGCGGCTGGTATCCGTCATAATGCCGTGATGAACATTATTTATATATATATATATATATATATATATATATATACATGAGAAATCACATAAACTCGTGATTCTAAATATGCGGAAAAACCACCAAGGAAAAAGAAAAACTGATGACCAAGCGCTTTCGTCTATTCAGACATCCTCAGGGTACATAAAAATAAAAAAGGACACAAGAATATATACACAGAGTATAAGGTCAGAAAAAAAGTCGACAATAGAGCCTCACAACCTTTCCCAGTTCCCTTCCTAACCTTATAATCTGCGTATATATTCTTGTGTCCTTTTTTATTTCTGTACCCTGAGGATTTTTGAATAGACGAAAGCGCTTGGTCATCAGTTTTTCTTTTTCCTTGGTGGTTATTCCGCATATATATATATATATATATAAACTATATATATATATATATATATATATATATATATATATATATATATATATATGTGTGTGTGTGTGTGTGTGTGTGTGTGTGTGTGTGTGTGTGTGTGTGTGTGTGTGTGTGTGTGTGTGTGTGTGATATATTGTGGCTATAATGATGACAGTGGTACTTGTTTTGTCCTTCCACTGCTCGAGGAAGGTGGTGGGGGAGTTGCTTGGCTGGATTAAATTGCCTGAAGGCAGAGAGAACAAAGATACAAATTGTTCGTAGCTGAGAGAGAGTCAAAGGAGGTGTCACACTAGTCCCAAATCGTAACGCCGATAATAACAAAAAATAATAACTAGAATGACTGAGGAAAGAGAAGAAAAGAAACAGAAAAAGTGAAAGAGAAGAAAGTAATGGTGATAATTAGAGGGAAAACATAGCAGGAGGGCCATTATAGTCAGAGGATAAATTGTAGAATGAGCGTAAAGGCGAAGCACGAGAAGAATACAGAACAGTGACGAAGACAAAGAAAATGTGAAGGGAAAAAGAAAGAAGAAAAGAAGATGTTGTCGAAAGACTTTTCGGAAATAAAAAGTAAACCAATCAAATAAAAGTATAAGGAAAAAAAAAAAAAGTTTGAGATGAAGAATACGACAAAGAAAAGTGAATATTTTATTTCCATGTGTATTTAGGTATTTCATTGTATGTTACGGCCGTTGTCAGTATTCTTGTGATATTTTATCGAAAGTCATTAATCTGTAGTTTGTATATTATTTGAAACTTGCTTTTTGCAAACTCCTGTTTCATAAAATCTTAATGTTTAAAAACATCTATTAAGAGAAAATAAAAGAGGTAGAAAAAATGAGATATATAGAATATATGTGTATAGAGTATAGACAAAGAAGAATTTTAGGAGAAATAAATTGGTCCGAAGAAACAGACAGAAACACGACGAAAGACAAAGGCTTAGCAACAGCAGACGAGAGAAACGAAGAGGGAAATGGAGAGGATAACAATAAATGGAAAGAATAACAAAGGAAAGATCACGAATGGGTCAGAGAAATTGTCTAGAACTGTAAGGATAGTCAGGAACACAAAACGTCTAGATGGAGAATAGGATTAGGATAGAAAATTAAAGGTTTTCAAATTGACTATCCTGGCTAAATAAGCCGGCAAACAAAGATTCTAATGCTAATTGAAGTAGAACGCAGATCCGTGAATAGACAAGCAAAAAAAAAAAAAAAAAAAAAAAAAAAATCAGTGTATAAGTAGATAAGTAAGTCAAATTAGTTGTTGATCAACAATAGAGCATAAAACTTAGGTGATTATTGACATAACCTTGAAACTTCCAATGTAAAACATGCCATCATTTCAGCGGGAAATTCATTCCATACTTTGATACACAGATGGTGAAGTTCCCTTTAGCTGGTCCTGGATCAAATCCGCGGAATAACGGCATCCTGACATTACCTGTGGTCATTATTTGTTGCGTTTTTTTTTTTTTTTTTTTTTTTGACGCTGATACTAAATAGATGATGTGAAGGGGTTTGTATAGAAGGGCGAATGAAGGCGAAGAAAGAAGTATAAAGCAACAGATAGAAAAAGAAGGAGAAGGAGAGAACATTTGAAAGCAGGGAAGAGAACATGTTGTTTGAGGAACGAAACGAGGAATTGGAAGCGAAAGAAGAAGAAGGAGGAAAAAATAAGGACGGGAAGGAGAAGAAGGATGGAGGGCTGGGTAAGGAAGAGATTAAGAAGATTAAATGCTACTTTACGTTGTACGAGAGGTTAGTGAAGAGGAAGAGGAAATAAATAGCTTCATAAAACAAATGGAACTCCCGTCTTCCCCAGGGCCTTTACGAGGCTGTGAGTTCAGGTCCGTTCCGAGTAAAGGACAGAAATGGAAGGGGAAGTTCTTCCCTCTTCCCACACCCCTCTGCGACGTGGACATACACGAGTGTACATTTATTTACACATGTAGAATTTATGTACACATGAGCGCATTTGTACCAAGGTTAACATACAGACACTTAACTTTTAAAACACACATACGCACATACTGGCACACACACACACACACACACGCTCATACACACACATACACACACACACACACACACACACACACACACACACACACACACACACACACACACACACACACACACACACACACACACATACACACACTCACACGCACACACACACACACACACACACACACACACACACACACACACACACACACACACACACACACACACACACACACACACACACACACACACACACACACACACACACACACACACACACACACACACACACACACACACACACACACAAACATACACACACACACACATGCACACATTCAAATACACGCACATATACACATGCATACACGCAAGCACAGATGTTTGTATATATGCATATATACATACATACATACATACATACATACATACATACATACATACATACATAGCCAGCTTTGGACGAACAAATATTAAGTCCTCATTTTGTTCCTTGATCAAACTCTCAGCTGTTCAATTTGTCTGTCACTAGCGTGGACAATAACAGAATACTGAGACAATATTACAAAAGCATTTAGGGTTAAGAATAGACCTATTTCGTATTTTCAAATGCAGTTAGCCATTTTGGAATGTGGAACGTTGAAAATAATGTCTGAATAAATTTTGTTAGAAAATGGAATATCAAAAGATCCCAAGTGAAATGGAAAGATTAAATGTTCCTTTGTTTTACTAAGTATACAGTCTTACTAAGAAATGTTCTGCGAAAGAAATCTAGAAACCAAACACTATTATTTTACGCACAAGGAAATTAATTCACCATATTTTTTTGACAGAGGAAAAAAGTATTGAAAAGGTAAAATGGTTTATGATATCTTATCGATTTTTTTTATTCTCTTCCAAACACTGTCAGACATTTTTTTCTTGCCAAAACATATCATGTTTGTGCAAGACGTATGATGGAATATAGTTTAGGTAAAGATGAATTCTCTTGTTCATGACTAGTGTTTAGAACAGCGTTCCCCCACCTGCAGTATCTTACTAAGAAATGGGAGGAACTGAGATCAACCATAGGGGTTGCTGGGAAGCGATACATATATAATTTTTCCTTTATCCTCCTAGTAATAAGATATTAATTCGAGGGTGCTAGACTGCTTAGACATGATTACAGGGGGTTCTAGTTTTGGAATAGGTTAGGAAACGCTGGTTCAGAGCTAACGCAGGACTCGGAGTTCATAAGACCCCGATTGATCAAGACCTCAGTTTGCCAATCAGGTAAATAAAATCGTCCAACTTTAAACACAGTGTCATCTACGAGACGCCGTGTCATTGTGTTAACTCCGTGACTGGTATGCACAATTCGAAAATTCGATCCGTCAAGCTTTCGTCAAATGAATTTATTGAGCCAAGGGAGGAAATGTCTTTTTCTCAGCTAAAGGAAAGCGGTTCTTGGCAAACGGTGTATCGATCGATCAAGAATCTGTTTGCAAAGTAGTGCAGCGGTTGGAACACGAAAAAAAATTAATCAGGTTTGATGATTGGAAAAAATAAAGAAAAATAGTAGAAAGAAGCGGAGGAGGGGGAGGAGAGAGAAAAGGAGAAAGAGGATGGGGAGGATAAGGAAGAGGAGAGTTTGGAGGCGATTGGAGTTATCGAGAACAAGAAAGAAGAAGAGTAGAAGGAGTAGGAGGAAAAGGAGTATAAGGAATAAGAATTAGAGTACTGGAGTAAAGGGATGGAGAAGAAAAGGAAGAGGAAAAAAAGAAAAGGGAAGGAAAATTTAAAAAATATGAGGAAGAGGAAGGTTGCAGTAAGAGGTGCAGGAGGAGAAATATTTAAAGGTTGGAAGGGGGAGAGGAGAAGGAAAATCTTAGAAGTAAGAAGAGGAGGAGGAGAAAGAGGAGGAGGAGGAGGAGGAGGAGGAGGAGCAGGGTTCAAAAGCTGGAGAACTGGAATAAGAAAAGAACGAAAAGAAGTGAAAGAAAATGAGAGAGAGGATGATGATGAGATTTAGGATAAGGAGACGAAGAGAAGGAAAAATAAAACGAATGGGAAGAGAAGGACGAAGTGGATTAACAAGAAGAAGAAATAAACGAAAAAGAAAAGAAGAGTAAAATAAATAGTAAAGAAACGCGTTGGTATCAGTCCGTGCGAACCAGTTGAAACAATTACGTAATTTCACGTGAAAAGAAGGGCGGCTTGGGGGGACGAGGGGGATGGAGGGTGTTGGGGGGAGGGGGAGGGGGAGGGGGAGGGGGGAGATCAAGGCGTCTTTCTCGCTGGAGCCACAGAAAGATAATTAGAAGACTTCATGCAGATTCGTGTATTTTG
>NC_134809.1:34902732-34910232 GCF_046742065.1 Oratosquilla oratoria | reverse complement strand
TTAAACGTAGGGCTACACAACCCCATAAGAAGATATAGCTTAGATAACACGTTTTTAGAGAAAACTGAGTGCGAGAGAGGCTTGGGAGTTCTAGTTTGTCCTAACCTTAAATCTAGGCGATAGTGCATTAGCGCCAGGAATAAAACTAAAAAAACATTAGGTTTCATTGTGATGATGGCATGGGCTCAGAAGAGAGGCAGCTGAGGTAGATTGTCCTCCCATTCTTTTCAGCTTGTCCAGGTACTTGTTTTTTCGCCGATCTACTGCCACATTGCCAATCTCTTTGCCCTGCAGGCCTTGTTTCTTCAGTTCATCTTGCTTTGTGTTCCATTCCATTATGATTTCTGGTAATTTTCCTCATTTCCTGACCACACTGCCATAGGCCCTAAATGACCCTGATTACCTTATGCCGATAAGATTCGTCAAATTAGCTTTGATTTGTGCTGCTGATGCACTGCCAAGCTGCTTGGCTTCTCTTCTTGACAGCTTGAAATTAACAAATTCAACACTGCGTTCTGCATCCAGGTTGTGAATTGGTGCCTTCTCCAACTTCTCTGGGTCCATCTGAGTGACAGAATTCTATACAAATTCATTCTAGTCTTCAAAGGCAAACATATCGCCCTTCTGTCTCTGAAAGCCTGTTGCCAACTTGGAAAGGATCATTTTCAGGAGCTTAATGACCTGGGGTTGTAATGAGGTTGCTACTTTGAGTATGGCATCATAGATGTCCTCATCATACTTTGTATGCTGGAATCTTTCCTGGGACACACACTTGATGGCTGATTCCTAAACCTGCAGTTAGGTGGCCACATCTACCTCCTCCTGTTCCTGGTACATCTACTGAAATGCTGGAATTATCTTGCTGTAGGTTGTTTCAGCTGACATCGTCAAAGACAGGTATGAAATCCAAGAAGGGCACCTGCACAGTACATCACCTTCAGGAAGTCCAAGTCCAAGAAGCACCTCACAATGCAAGCTAACTGTTTGATAACATGTACATATTTCTGCAGAAAGGATGCCACAGCTTCCAGATGGTAGAGATTGATGGTGCAGATCAGTATCAGTCGATTGAAGCGCTCGTGCTTGAGGCTGACAGACTTTTTTTGGTTGAGGTGCTATGTGGATATCAAATTCATATGCTTGGTTCCATGGCTAGTGATCAGAGTCATGGTTGATGAGTTGAGTCACACAATCGAGGGCTTGTTCAGTCAGTTGCATTGACAAGAAAGTTAGAGTAGATTTTGTCTCTATCCAGCGTGTTCGCTATTTTAGCCCACTGTTTGATGATGACTCAATTAAACATCAAATTTGGGAGTACATTGCACAACAGGTGATCTGAGATGTGTTCAGACTCCAGACTTTTTACCAATAGCTCATCTCTTTTCAAATTATGAGCTATCTGGTCTGTAATTACAAAGTCTATCTTCTCGAACAGAGTTTTAGATGCGACACCTCTTTTCGCCTCCAGGATTTCAGGAACTGCCACCCTGGGAGAAGCCAAGTTATTCCTTGACTCAAAAGCACGGTATGCTATATTGACAGTGATACCTTGAACGGAAAACGAGCCAGCGCACTGCCTCTTTGAACCTTTATCAGAATATGCTACAACTACTTGTTCATCAGAGTTCATGATCTTCTGGACGATTTCATCCAGCGCCATGACTTCTGTGTTTTTGCCTGCATCCCTGACACTATTGGATTCTGGCAGGGTGTCCATGTGCTTTCCAGGTTCGCCCAAACATTTTCTTGCCGACTATGATTACATCTGACTCTGCTTGCCACTCAGACATGTGATAACATAAAAACATAAGAATGAAGGAGACTGCAAGAGACCATAAGGCAGCTCCATATCCATCCCCACCTGTTATCCCCATCCATAAAGTTTTCTAACAGTTTCTTAAAACAACTGATAGTTTCAGCGCTCACTACATGGTTACAATGTCTTTTCCATTCGTTGACCACCCTATTAGTAAACCAATTCTTGTCTATTTCCTTCTTAAATCAAATTTGTCCAGTTTGAACCCTTTACTGCGAGTCCTGCATCACCCTTGCTAAAGCCTTTGATCCACTTGAACACCTTTATTAGATCACCCCGCACTCTGCGTCTTTCCAGAGAGTGTAAGTTAAGGTGCCTAAGCCTCTCTTCGAAAGTCAAATTTCTGAGTCCATGTATCATTTTGGTTATTCTTCTCTGTACTGATTCTAGTGAATCGATGTCCATTCTGTAGGGTGGAGACCAAAACTGTACCACATAGACAAGGATGGGTCTAACTATCACTAGAGTTTGATAATTACCTCTGCACTCCTATTCATTACCGTCCTAGCAATGAAACCTAATGCTCTGTTAGCTTTATTCCTGGCGCTAATGCACTGTTTCCTGGTTTTAAGGTCCGGACTTACTAGAACTCCCAAGTCTCTCTCGCACTCAGTTTTCTCTAAAAACGTATTATCTAAGCTGTATCTATTTTTGGGGTTGTGTAGCCCTACCTTTAAAACGCTACATTTAGAGATATTGAAGCTCATTTGCCATTTGACCGACCATGCGAACAATTTGTTAAGATCATCCTGCAGAATCTCTGCGTTGTCTTCTGACCTAATTAGGCGTCCTATTTTAGTGTCGTCCGCAAACATTACTATTTATCCCATCGTCTAAGTCGTTTATGTGCATAATGAACAACGGGGGACTCAGAACCGAGTCCTGGGGAACCCCACTAGTAACATTGCCACATCTATTATTGATTCAAACATTTTAACTATAACCGAATTCAAACTGATTGGCCCGTAGTTACATATAGACGATTTATCTCCCTACTTAAAAACAGGAACAACGTTTGCCTGTCCACAAGCAGTAGGCACAAAACCAGTGTCGACCGATTTATTAAAAATTTCACTTAACTGGTCGCAGATTTCGAATTTACACTCCTTAAGTACTTTCGGAAAAATTTCGTCTGGACCCGGGTATTTTGTAGCTTTAAGTCTTTCAATCTGCTTGACTATTTCTACTTTACTAATGCTGATATTAGATAGTCTTCTTTCTTCATCCCCACTGAAAATCGGATCGCAGTCAGGTACCTTATCTAACCTCTCATTAGTAAACACCGAGAGAAAATATTTGTCAAACTCCTCACTCATTTTTCTTCCGATTCTATCATGATATCATCGTTTTTAATTGGGCTATTCTTTATTTATTTTTTGTTCAGTGGAGATGAAATAAACCCTTTGGGTTGGATTTTGCTTGACTGGCAACCTTAATTTCAGAGTTACATTTCGCTGTACGTGTATTCTTTTTAACCAGCTCTGCCATTTCGTTATATCTTGACCTAAGGTGTGTTTCCCCGTTTGTTTGTCAATAGTCTCGTAGAATTCTGGTCGGACTTTTCGTGTACTTTTACGGATGCGCTGATATCGGCGTAGCAATTCATCATGATGCAGAGTGACTGTGTCTGTCGTCGTCCGCCGCTTCTGAACGCTTGAACCCTCGCCTTCTTCGGCAGAATTATGACTTTCAACATCAGAATAGGTGCTGTGTGTGTCCATGCCAGCATCTTCAGAGTGAGGCTGTTCACTGTCCTTAGAGGATGCAACTGACACAGATTTCTTTCTCCCTTTCACACTCAACTCTCGTCTTCTCAAGGCTCTGTATATCCTTGCTCCGATGCTCCATCACTTTCATCCATTTCCTGTCTACTAAGTCTTCAAGGTACATTTTCTTCTGTTTTTTTTTTTTTTTTTTTTTTTTTATATATATCCTTAAGGAAGACCCATTCCATTTCACCCATTTTCACGCCATGTTTCAGTTCCATCTACTTGCGTATTTCAGGCTCCTGGCAGAACAACCCCATCAACTCTCATCCTTTCATTGAAGCCTGCTGCTCTCGCTTGAAAACTGTCACTTTGTCGCTGTTTCCGTATTTGGATCAGAGTGACATATTCACCGTACAGATTCAGGATGTTTCTTTATGTGTCTCTTGTGGATGATGTACATTCTGCAGAATAGCCAGTGTTCCTAAACCATCTCTGCCAGCAGCTGAGCTGCTGCATCCTTGGAGCACTGAGCTTGGCCTAGTAGCTCTGGCCGCAGCAAGTAGAGCATATTCCGTATGACATCTTTGCCAGTTGGGAGCATCCTATGCGGTAATTCTGTTCTCTCTATATAGTGCACACCCCACACAGTCTTCCTGGAAGGAGATCTCGTGTCTACGCTGGCCATGTCGATTCAACCTGCAAAAAGAGAAATAGTAATATATTCCTGTTTCACTCATTACCTGAAAGCACCCACAAAAAAATCGATTATCATCTAAAACCATACAAACGTCATATTTTTGGCTGATTTGGAGAGCAACTTTCAAACAATATGCACAGGGGGGTCATAATAATTCCATGGACCAAATGTTGGTATTTCCGATTTCAGGGGGTACCACATCGAAAGGGTGACTTTTCCAAAATAGCACCACCCCCTACTAATAGGGTGGTCAACGAATCGAATAGACCTAGTAACCATGTAGTGAGCGCTGAAACTATCGGTTGTTTTAAGAAACTGTTAGAAAACTTTATGGATGGGGATGGCAGGTGGCAATGGACATGGAACTGCCTAGTGTAGGCCTTATAGTCTCTTGCAGTCTCCTTCATTCTTATGTTCTTATGTGTTCCTTCCTCTTCTTCTTCCTCTTTTTCTTCTTCTTCTCCTCGCCCAGAATTTTACCGTGGAGCCGGACTCCCAACCACTCAATCGCCTGTGCATCTCTTTTCCAATTTTCCGGTAACTGGCTCCCGGATGCGGATTTGCTGAAGACACCGGGGATTTGACAAGGAGTACCAAGAGCTTAGAGGCTCCCCGGATATTGTGAAGGGAACGGTTGAAGTAATGGGCCGAAGACCCCGGAGGTCCTTCAGGGAAAGGAACTCCCGGAAGGGGAACGTTCAGGAGGAGTTGGATATCGTCATGACGGTTCTGCAACGAACCCAGTTGGAATTTGGTCTTTCCTTCCTCGCACGACATGTGCGCGTGTGTGTGCGCGCGTGCAACTTTGATCCGGTTTTGATTGCTTGTTCCTCAAGCTTCTTAGATCGAACTTACTCTATCCTGTTATCTCTCTCTCTCTCTCTCTCTCTCTCTCTCTCTCTCTCTCTCTCTCTCTCTCTCTCTCTCTCTCTCTCTCTCTCTCTCTCTCTCTCTCTCTCTCTCTCTCTCTCTCTCTCTCTCTCTCTCTCTCTCTCTCTCTCTCTCTCTCTCTCTCTCTCTCTCTCTCTATCTCTCTCTCTCTCTCTCTCTCTCTCTCTCTCTCTCTCTCTCTCTCTCTCTCTCTCTCTCTCTCTCTCTCTCTTTCTCTCTCTCTCTCTCTGCTTCAAGCATTCCCGAGGGAATGCCCTCTTTGTGTGTCCAGGTGAGGGAATTCTTTTTACCTATGTAGTTCCTATGTAGTTCATTACCAGCATTCGAAATCAGGAGTAGGATGTCATTTACAGTAAGCTTTGCACACAAGTGTCAAGTATGACGATGCACAAATCCAAGGCTCCTGCCATAGAAGGATATACCATGGAAACGAATCAAAGGACCTTACGGCGGCTATGATGAAAATAAAAATGTCACGCTATATGTGAGGGTATAATGAAACCCGGAATTGATTCCGTTTTTGGAGCCGATGTCAAGGAGAAAATTTAGATAACCTGGCTGGCAGCAGGACTTGCATTAAAAGCACCCCCTGTTAGCCATGGAGGTGAAAAAGCTTGAAGAGAAAATAATCAAGAATAACGATGAGATAAAGACTCTAGTCGTTCCTCTTCCCACCCATTCCATAAATGTATATATATATATATATATATATATATATATATATATATATATATATATATATATATATATATATATATATATATATATATATATATATATATATATATACAGTAAGCGGAATACACAACACAGGAATCTTAGTCTTGAGTTTAAACTAGTCAGGAATAAACTCAAGACTCTTACATCAACCTGTCAGAATGTCTCAACATATATATATATATATATATATATACATATATATATATATATATACATAATATATATATATATACATACACACACACATATATATTTCTGTTGAATGCTAAAACACATGTGACATCAATTATTTTTAAAGAACGTTTCTCTAACTTTCTAAGTATTCTTTTCTCTTCATGGTTCAAACTCTGGAGGAAAGTGCGAAAATAGTCAGAAGGGTGCTCCATTTTATACCGACAGCGGTTTCAACCATTTCACATGGTCGTCTTCAGGGTAAGACTGAATACAAATGTGAAATACATTGGAATATAAAGGCCCGTGGGCCGTACAAACAACAGAGAAAAAAAAATAAAAATGGTGGAATGTGATTGGTGGGAATACATGCGGGTGGGCGGCGACAGGAAGGGGGTCCTAGTCCTACGATGGGCTTATGTCACGTCCTGTCGGGTTGTCACTTCCGGTGAGCAAATGTCTAGATGTACCCTCTCGCCGGGACCTACGGGGAGCTAATGTCACGACTTTTCGGCTTGGAATTTTCAGTGGGCAATGTCACGGTGTGCGAGTCTGTTTTTTCTATTGGAAGGGAGGACATGATCCGATGGCCTCTGGCCGTTTAAAGTAGGCTACTGGAAAGCAATACTAACCGTCTCGGCAATGATTAAGCGTCCGTAGTTAGACTCTGTGTGAATTATTTCTGTGTCCCTGATGAGGTCTTCCAAGCGCTGCTTCATGTCATGAGTGTCGATGTAATGTTAGTGAATTGCTCCGTTGTTAAGAACCATACGCGATTTCTGTTTACACTAAAGCCACCAAAGTGGGACGCTGCCTAAATGCAAGGGGAGAATGCCCAGACAAGAGGTCTGTCGTTGAAGAAAACGTGAGAAAAGCCTTTTCCCACTGCAATACGTGGAAAGCCGTCCATACCGGACTGGAACGTGTGAGGCAGATGTTAACCAATTATGGTTTCTCTGGTAATCTCATTGAAGGTGTCATAAGGAGGAGTACGGAAGAATTCCACACACAAACCCAGACCACTGAGGGTAATAAGAAACATATTACTCTATATCATAAAATAGATTATGGAACGGCCTACAGACAGGAAGCAGACACTCTCCGAAGGATGATCACCGATGGAGTTTCACCAAAGGAACCCTACGAGAGGGCTGTGCTGAGGATCTTTAGCCGTCCCAATCTGGTAGCCTCCTTATTAATAATGAAAAATAACACCACCCCCAGGAGGACCTAAGGAATCGAAAGCCGGCGTAGTCTACAAACTTAAATGCTCTGAAGTCCTCCCTTCCAGAAGAAAAAACAGAGTCGCACACCGTGACATTTGTCCACTGGAAGCTCCAAGCCGACAAGTCGTGACATTAGCTCCCCGTAGGTCTCGGCGAGAGGGTGGAACTAGACATTTGCTCAACGGAAGTGACAACCCGACAGGACGTGACATAAGCCCATCGGAGGACGAAGGCCCCCCTTCCTGGCGCCGCCCACCCGCATATATTCCC
>NC_134809.1:34877732-34887732 GCF_046742065.1 Oratosquilla oratoria | reverse complement strand
GTATATATATATATATATATATATATATATATATATATACATATATATATATATATCCATCAGTCTATCTCTCTATCCATCTATCTATCTCTCTATCTATCTATCTATCTATCTATCTATCTATCTATCTATTTATCTATCTGTCTATCTATCTATTCATATATCTGTGTGTGTGTGTGTGTGTGTGTGTGTGTGTGTGTGTGTGTGTGTGTGTGTGTGTGTGTGTGTGTGTGTGTGTGTGTGTGTGCCTGTGTGTTTGTGTGTGTGTTTGTGTGTGTGTGTGTGTGTGTGTGTGTGTCTGTCTGTCTGTCTGTATGTATGTCTGTCTGTTTGTCTGTCTGTCTGTCTGTCTGTCTGTCTGTCTCTCTCTCTCTCTCTCTCTCTCTCTCTCTCTCTCTCTCTCTCTCTCTCTCTCTCTCTCTCTCTCTCTCTCTCTCTCTCTCTCTCTCTCTCTCTCTCTCTCTCTCTCTCTCTCTCTCTCTCCCTCCCTCCCTCCCTCAGGAGGTGATAGTCACGACAGCCATGGCGTCATAAGGAGCATCCTGTATGATGAAAGGTGACACATTATTCCCTCTAGACTCACCTCCTTCTTTCTTTACCTCACTCTTATATACCTTCTTTCCCTCCCTTAATCCTTCCCTCCCCTCCCACACCCTCCCGTCCCCTTCCTGTTCCCTCTTTCCCTCGCTCGCTGGCACCTTTCCTTTCTTCCCTTTCTTCATTCCTTTCCTCCCTGTCCTTCATTTCTCCCCTCCCTTCCTCCCTTTCCTCCTTCTTCTTCCACCCTCCCTCCCTCTCTCCTTTTCCCACTCTCTTCCTTCCTCCCACACCTCTCTTCCTCTCTTCCCCCTCTCTTCCACCGTCCCTCCTCTATGTCTCTTTGAAGTCCTAAACATCTCCTTCTCCACTTCGAAGGCGCCCGTCCTTCCATTTCGGAAGGCTCAACTGCCACTCTCTATCTTCCCTTCCGCTTCTTCCCCCCGCAAATATCTTCTCGGCGCTTCCTCCTCCTCCTCCTCCTCCTCACCTTCTTTCTCGGACTGAACTCCCCCTCATTACCCTTCCCCACCTCCTCCTCTTCCTTCTCCTCATCACTCTCCTCCTCTTTCTCCTTCATTTCTTTTTCGTACCTTTTGTACTATCTCAGCCTATCCCTACTTTTCTGTTTTCTCAGTTCACCTTTTCCTCTTCCTCCTTCTCTTCCTTCGTCCTCCTTCTCTCTTCCTCCTCCTCCTCCTCCTTCTTCTCCTCTTCCCTCTCCTCCTCCTCCTACTTCCCAATACTATTAAAGCGCATTAAAGTGTTCTAGAGCCAGTAAAGTAATAACGCTCTACCACTCGTCAACTAATGTTGGTTCCCCGAAAGTCTGTGAAGTACGAGTGGTTTCTTCAGGAGTCTTACCAAATTTTTGGTATCTAATGAAGGAAATACATTTGATTTAAGGAACGGGATACGTATGACACATTAAATCATAATTGGTCTTTTGGACAACTATATCCTCTAATTTAACATTTGCAAATTAAACATTTACAGTAAACACACACACAATTAGGTGTTTAACATCGTTCATCTAGCAGAGCTTATAGGGCAGGGACGGGCAAGCTTTTTGAGTGTGGGGGCTAAAATCAATCAAATAATTGATACAAAATTTTCTCGCGTGCCAACAGAGTAACATAAATGATAGTCCTACATACGAGTATGGGCTCATTTCCTTCACCTCCTATAAGAACCCAAATCCGTTGCCTAGCGTAGCATGCGGTTACCAATGGTCATATAAAAGAAGTTGGAGGTTTATTTGTTGTTTGTTTTAAGGTGAGCTCTGTGTTTCAATGTGCCAGGCTTTGCGCGCGTGGTAAGGGCTGCCCATCCCTACTATAAGGAATTGCAATTGCCTGAATAAACTAAAACTTCCAAACATCATCAATATCAGATAGTTTTGAGATTGTATCCATCTTCAATGCTCGACATCTTGAACGCGTACTTTAGAAAGTAGGAAGGGAGATTCGTCAAAATATCATCGCTTCATTTTTTCAACAAATTCGTCGGATAGTAATACACAAAGGCTTTTACCAGTCTTTGAACAGGAGGTGTCTTTAAAGTATAAACTCTTCTCCAACCGCTCTTCCCAAGTTTTATTTATATTTTGGATTAAGGAGTGGTCTTCTTTTGCGGTTTCGTGTTTCCAAAGAATTTTGTGCGAGTCCAAGTAATCCCTCACACTCTCCGCCTCCTCCTCCTCCTCCTCCTCCTCCTCCTCCTCCTCCTCCTCCTCCTCCTCCTCCTCCTCCTCCTCCTCCTCCTCCTCCTCCTCCTCCTCCTCCTCCTCCTCCTCCTCCTCCTCCTCCTCCTCCTCCTCCTCCTCCTCTTTCCTTTACGCTCTTCTCTTCCTTCGCTTTCTTTTCCTCCTCCTATTCCTGTGCTTCTGATTCATCTTCCTCTTTTTTTCTCTTCCTCTTCCTTTTCTTTTTCTCCGCCTCCTCCTCCTCTCCCTCCTCCTACTCCACTTCTTTCCTCTACGCTCTTCTCTTCCTTCGCTTTCTTTTCCTCTTCCTATTCCTGTGCTTCTGATTCATCTTCCTCTTTTTTCTCCTCCTCTTCCTTTTCTTTTTCGTTCTCTTTCTCTTTCTCTTACTTTTTCCTTTCTCTCTTTCTTCTCTTCTTCATAATTCTCGTTTTCGTTCCCCTCCTCCTACTAATCTTCCATCTTTTTCTCCTTCTTCCTCACCTTTCCCTCCTCCTCACCTTATTCTTCTTTTCCCATCTTCCTTGTTCTCCCTCTTTCTTAATTTTTTCCTCAATGCTTTACCTCTTCTCTTCCTCTTCCTCATTTATCTTCTCTTCCTCCTCCTCCTCCTCGTCGTCGTCGTCGTCGTCATTATCATAATCATCATCATCATCATCATCATCATCATCATCATCATCATCATCATCATCATCATCATCATCATCATCATCATCACCATCATCATCATCATTATCATCGTAGTCGTCATCGGTATCTTCGTCGTCGTCGCTGTTATCATAGTTACTTTTTTCATAATTATCCCTATCGTCAACCTTATTATCTTTATATTCATTTCCACCCTCCTCCTCCTCGTCCTCTTCTTGATAACCCTTTTCCTCCTACAGCTTGTCCTCTTTGTCCTCTTTTTCCCTTTTCTAATTCTTGAGTCTTTTCCTTCTTCTGTTCGACTTTCTTCCCATCAATGACTTTTTTCATTATTTCTCTTTTTTGTACTCCGTATTTACACACTGATGTTCAAATTTTTCCTCGTCTTTTCTTTCTCTATATCCTTCATTTCACCACTCGCGCCACAACGCTCTCTCTCTCTCTCTCTCTCTCTCTCTCTCTCTCTCTCTCTCTCTCTCTCTCTCTCTCTCTCTCTCTCTCTCTCTCTCTCTCTCTCTCTCTCTCTCTCTCTCTCTCTCTCTCTCTCTCTCTCTCTCTCTCTCTCTCTCTCTCTCTCTCTCTCTCTCTCTCTATCTCTCTCTCTCTCTCTCTCTCTCTCTCCCTCTCTCTCTCTCTCTCTCTCTCTCTTTCTCTTCACTTCCACCACAGCCCTATCTCTCTCTCTCTCCGTCGCGTCGTCACCACGATGCTTTTTCCCACACGGTTTATTCGTCTCCTTTTGCTGAGGTCACCAACGTCTCCATTCAAATTGGGTCTCTCCCTATCGCTTTTTCTCTCCCTTTCTCTATCTCTCTTGGTCTCCTTCTATCTCTTACTCTAACTTTCCCTTGTATTTTACTCTCTTCTCTCTCTCTCTCTCTCTCTCTCTCTCTCTCTCTCTCTCTCTCTCTCTCTCTCTCTCTCTCTCTCTCTCTCTCTCTCTCTCTCTCTCTCTCTCTCTCTCTCTCTCTCTCTCTCTCTCTCTCTCTCTCTCTCTCTCTCTCTCTCTCTCTCTCTCTCTCTCTCTCTCTCTCTCTCTCTCTCTCTCTCTCTCCTTCCTCAGGTTATTCAACCTGGGAGGAGTGGCGTCATGTGATGTCGAGTGCGTCCTCTCGTGATGTTACTCGGCACATTCTGTCTAGATTTGTTGCTTCCCTTAACCATTATTATATATATTCCAATCGTATGTTTACGTACTCAGACTATACCAAAAAGAAGTAAAAGGAAGGAAGAAGAAAGGAAAAGGAAGGAAAAAGGGGAGAGGGGAGAGAATCCTTTTTTGTTTTGTTTTCTCTCTTATCTTTTGCGCCCCTCACATCGATGGCCTGATATTGCGCACTATGTATGTCATTTAGGTTCGTCTATGCACACTACCATTATGTCCTATGTTTTTCAAATGTTTGTGATTGTACTGCGCTTAGTTGTGGGACTTATTGTCCTCACTGCTGTCATTTATTACTAAGACTATCACATTGTACTCAATGTTATTTTGCTATTACCGATATGACAATATTGAGGCTCTGACTCATATGCATTGTACTACTATTGATTGTGTATCCATCTGATGCATTATATTAACATTTTGTGCTTGTATATCCATGTGCTGACTGACGCCTTGGCGTAATAAATTAGTAAAATAAATAATCTCTCTCTCTCTCTCTCTCTCTCTCTCTCTCTCTCTCTCTCTCTCTCTCTCTCTCTCTCTCTCTCTCTCTCTCTCTCTCTCTCTCTCTCTCTCTCTCTCTCTCTCCTTCCTCCTCTTCCCTTCCCTTTCCCCCTCTATCTTATTCTCCCCTCCCCTTCCCTCTTAATTTCCCTCTCCCTCTCCCTCTTCCTCTTCCTCTTCCTCTTCCTCTTCCTCTCCCTCCCTCTCCCTCTCCCTCTCTCCCTCCCCCTCCCTCTCCTCTTCCTCTCCCTCTCCCTCTCCCTCTCCTTCTCCCTCCTCCTTTCACTCCCCTTCCCCCTCTCCCTGTTCCTCTCCCTCTCCCTCTCTCTTTCCCTCTTTTTATTCTCTAATGTTTCACCACTTAGATCCATGTCATCGTGATGTCTTTACACTTCCCCTTAACCACCGTCCTTAATAATTCTCCATTCCTCCTATGCCGTCCACTGAAACGTCCTTTTACTATTATAGGCATTTTCATCCTATGCCTTTTTCTTTCTGTCTCTTCCAATACTCTCCCCTTTTTTTTTTCTTCTTCTTTTGACCTGATATCATACCGCCAGAGAGTCCATTTTTCTTATTTCCTCATCTCCTCTTCGTTCTCGCCTATATTCGTTCTTAACCTCTTCTGTTCCCTCCCTTCTTGTCCCATTCCTATTCACTCTTAATCTTTTCTCTTCCTTCTTTACCATCCCAACCCTATTCACCTTACTTCTATACTCCCTTACACATCGTACCCAATCTTTTTTTTTTCTCCCTCTTTCCTTTCCCGTTCTTCACTTTCCCTCATTCATTTTCCTTTGCCTTCCCATTGAGTGTGTGTGTGTGTGTGTGTGTGTGTGTGTGTGTGTGTGTGTGTGTGTGTGTGTGTGTGTGTATGTGTGTATTTGTGTGTGTAGTTGTGTGTGTTTGTGTGTGTTTATGTTTGTGCGCCTATCACACACGCAAAGACTCAGACACACACATTCACACAAACAGACACACACATACACACAAACATAGACACACATTCACAAGCACACGCACACACACACACACACACACACACACACACACACACACACACACACACACACACACACACACACACACACACACACACACACACACACACACACACACACACACACACACACACACACACACACACACATATATATATAGGGGTGAAATGTATCACAGTACTGGAACCCGATATCCCAGCTCTGGTGGGCAAGGAGTTGGGGATGTGCTTGTACTGGGTAACTTTGCCCATAGATCGGACTATACATATGGTGTGAGGTGTTATGCAGGAGGGTAGTATCATTCGATTATTCCTACAACACATGATTCAAAATTGCGCTCGCGTTAATTCGTGTACTTAGCTCAGTTGCCAGAGCGTCAGGTTATTGATAAGATGCTCGCTGTATCGAATTCCGCTTGACTCAATTTAGTTTTTAGGCACTCGTTCACTTAAAATTACGAACACATGGTTCCTATTCTGTATTTTTCTTTGTGGCTTTATGTTTGTAGAGATACAACAGTGTGTAGATACATTCAAATATACTTTGTTGTATATCAGGATTAAAATTCAACTCCATCGGTGATTCCACGGTAGCCTGCTTATTGCCATTGGGTCCAGTGTCGAATATTTTTTCTTTCTTTATTTTTTGTAATAATTCTGTGCTTATTCTGTGGAAAATCCCGTGATGTGCATATCCTTTTATGAAATATTCCTACAATGTTTTGCTCTGTTGCATGTGATACAGTTTTTAGGGGTGGTAAACCCATAATGAACTGTAAATCTAAAATGTTGTCTAAATAGTTTTCTTGAATTTTAATTTCCCCACCTTCCCCGAGCTCTTGTTTCTCTCATTGCCTTTGATTTTATGTTCGTCCTTTTCCCTTTGGCCCCTCCCACGTACTCTAGCTGTTTCCTCCTCATACATCTCGGCGTTGTCAAACTGGTCCCACAGTTTTCTCGACTTAATCCTTGGCGGAAAGAGAGATCATGTGTCTGATTTATGAGATCAACACCAAGCGGTGGAGAGCCCCTCGAAAGGAGGGAGAGAGAGAGAGAGAGAGAGAGAGAGAGAGAGAGAGAGAGAGAGAGAGAGAGAGAGAGAGAGAGAGAGAGAGAGAGAGAGAGAGAGAGAGAGAGAGAGAGTAAGAGTGAGAGAGAGAGAGAGACTAAAAGAGAGATTGAGAGAGAGAGAAAGAGAAAGAGAGAGAGAGAGAGAGAGAGAGAGAGAGAGAGAGAGAGAGAGAGAGAGAGAGAGAGAGAGAGAGAGAGAGAGAGAGAGAGAGAGAGAGAGAGTAGGAGCTTGAGGATGTATAGGCCTTCGAGACAGGGTTATCGGGGAGTTAATGGGAGTCTAGAGAGTGGGATGAAAAGTTCGATTATGAGGGGGTTAGTGACCAAGAGTAGAGCGATGAGATCGTTTGGGAGAATGGTCATCTGGTCACGTGAACATAATCGTAATTGGGTTAGTTGAGATATATGAGGGGATCAGGACAGTGAAAAAGGGGTTCTGGGTGGGAAAAACAACAATGTTAGAGATGAGGAGAAATGTTTTAGGAAAAAAATGGGACCGGTGAGTGTTGGTACGTTTGGAAATAAGTTTATTTTTTCTATGGACTCCAAAGAACATAAGGAAAAGAAGGAAGAGAAACTTTATTATGAAGGAACGAAGAAAACAGTCGCGTATAGGCGATTAAGAATGATGGAAAATGAACTAAGAAAGGTTCCTGGAAGGGTGGGGGAATGGAACGTGGGTTGTCAAGGGCAACGAGAGGAAAAGGGAAACAGACACGAGGGAACACAGCTGAAGTAGAAGGAAAAGCAGAAAAATATCAAAGTCCTGGGGGGAAATGTAAGTGGATGGATGGAAGAAGAACTGCTCAAGATGATACAAAGGATCACAGGTGCTGGAAGGCCTAGAAGATCTCTGGATGGAACGAATTTTCTAGACATTTGATTTCTATCGTATCGTGTATCTGCATAGAGAGAAGAGTATATTCATGTAAGTTTGAGTGGGTGCACGCTTTCCTGCAAATTCTTGGTTATGTGTAGATTTTATGTTTGTATGACCATGTTTATATATCTTAATATATTCATCAAGTCCAAGGCACGTACCTTCTCCCACTCAATACATTCTCCTTCACCACTTTTTCTTTCCTCTCATCTTAGCTCCCGCCTACTACCCTGGGTCAGAAGCAATGTAGCGAGGCATAGTATATCCACACCAAAGCCGCTTCACTTAATCGGCGATACCCCTCTACATCCTCTCATGTAGAGCAGAAGACGGAAAGAAATCCCTTCGGGCAGCGTCAAAATATCATTCACACACAAGCACCCCTATCCCCCTTCCTTCATTCGATCCTTGCATCACAGTATTATTTATACACAGCCTCTCTCCTATTTTCTGCCTTCTCACTTCTTTGCTCAACAGACATTCCTCTTATCCTTAACACCCCTTCTGCCAGGACCGAGTGATGGATATTTTCTTTATTAAGATTCCTCACATTATATAGGAATATATAATTTGTAACAGGAGGCTATAGTCCCCCTAAATTCTTGTCATGGCCCCCTTTGGGTCCATAGACCCTAGGTTGAGAAACATAGATTTAAGAATAAAAATCAGATTGCTATACAGGAGTTTAGTATGTCAATAGTGTAGAAAGGTTGAAAACGAGTTAGAGTACTGTGAGTGGTCGTAAAATACGAGAGAGCTGGTGGAGGAGGAGGCCGCACAAAGTGGAGGGTCTGCGCGCAGTCGTTGAGCGAATCCTTTCTTGATGGATTCGATTAGTGGGAGACTCCTCCAGCCAGCCTCCGAAGGGACTCTCCGAGTTCCTCAAAGTGCTGAGTGTTATTTGCAGTGCAAATACAAAAGCCTCAGTCTCCCACATGGAGTGTTTGTATATACTCCGTGGTAATCTGGACGAATTCCCCCTTTTCGGTTTGTTGAGCCTTCGTCTGGCCGAACGGTTCAATTGTAACAGTCCTGTCCACTTAGGTTCTCGGCCCTCCACCTGGAGGTGCTCCACATTCAGACCCTCCACATTCAGATCCACCATGCTCTGAGCCTTCTACGTGCTGCTTCTTAAACCTAAGACTCAGGTCGTCGCCCTGTCAGAAATTTTACTTAAATAGAATATATTTTCATGATAATGTGTGTAAAATGTTTATCTTAGAATGAATACATAAACACAAGTCCGTGTAATCGCGCACGCGAAAGCATGCACACACACACACACACACACACACACACACACACACACACACACACACACACACACACACACACACACACACACACACACACACACACACACACACACACACACACACATCTCGTGGCGCTGTGGTTAGAGTTCTCGGTTCCACTACGGCGGTCCGGGTTCGACTCCCGCCCAGGGCTGAAATTATTTCGGTATCGCTTCGCTGCGGAGTGTTACTCCAACTCTCGTGGGCGGGGAGTTGGGTGTGTGTGTGCTTGTAAGGTGACAGTATTACCCATAGATCGGTCTTACGAGCTCTGAGCTCTCATTCGGAAGGTTAATAACTGTCGATCACGAGTCCAACATGTGATCCAAGACCATGGTGATGAGCATATATTCTAACAAACAAGGACACGAAGGTAGGGATATAGATATTCAGATGAGCGCGCGGACACGTACACACACACACACACGCGCGCGTACACACACACACACACACACACACACACACACACACACACACACACACACACACACACACACACACACACACACACACACACACACACACACACACACACACACACACACACACACACACACACACACACACGACTCGGTGGTGCGGTTGGTAGAGTACCAGACTGTTGTTACGGTGGTGCCAGCGGTAATTGGTTCGAATCCTGCCCAGGGCTGAAATTATTTTGTCCATTATTTTTCAGGTCATAGCAGGAAGGTGAAAACAGAAATTTGGATTTTTTTTTCTTCAAGTTTAAAGAATTTGTAGTAGGATATATTTAGACGATGAGCTCAATGACAGTATATTACGAAATCTTTCAAAGAACTTAGATGCCCTAATGGCCTAATCTGCAGGATGAAGAGCAAAGCCAAAGAAATCCACAGTAGGACAACTGCCCACAAAGCCAAGAGTGAGAAGAAATACACATACATAGCCGTTCCCAACGCCCTTAACACCAAGAACATTGATCGACTCCTAATGAGAGGCGGACTGAAAATAGCCAAAGACTCCTCTAAGAAAATAGCGAGATTTGTGAAAAGACAGGATAAAGGTCCTCCCAATGAGTTATGTGTTGTATATGAGATTCCTTGTAAGGGATGCACAGACTCCTCTTTTGGCGAATCAAGTCGAGGTTTAGAAAAACGTCTATCTAAACATAAAAATAACCTCCGAGCCCACAGGACATCCAGTTCTTTAGTTCAGCATGTAGACAAGTTTGGCCACC
>NC_134809.1:34845232-34855232 GCF_046742065.1 Oratosquilla oratoria | reverse complement strand
ATCCATCCAACCCAGATGCCTTACCTGCTCTCATCATCTTAACAGCTGCTTTCACTTCATCTTTCCCTATTTCTCCTCCATTTTCCTCACTCATCACTCTCATTTTCTTAGCGCTTCCCACTGCAACTACCTTCCCTTCCCTATCCTCCTTCACATTTAGTAACTCCCTAAAATACTCTGCTCACCTTACTCTCCCTGCCTTCTCTTCCATTATCATCTCTCCATCTGCACCTTTTACCTTTTCTTCTTTACTTGATTCGCCTCCTCGTCCTCTTTTAATTTTTTCTAAAACATCTTTCTATTACTTTAAAAAATTTCTGTCATACTCTTACCCCATTTCACATCTGCTCTCCTCTTTGCTTCCTTTATCTCATGCTTAACTTCCGTTCTCTTTACTTTGTACCTCTCATACGATTCCCTCGTCCTAATTTGTAGCCAATCTATGAATGCCTGCTTCTCTTCTATACCCTTCTTTGCTTCCTCATCCCACCACTCACTACCCTTCCCTCTCTTTCCTCCCGCCCTCCTTGTTCCACACACCATCCTTGCACACTTTATGACTCCCTCCTTGAATCATCCCCATTCCTCCTCCACTCCTAGTTCTACTCCATCCTTCACTCCCTCCCACTCCTCTCTCAGCTTCTTATACTCATTCTCCTTTTCTTTTTTATTTAAGCAGTTCACGCTAAGTACCTCCCTACCTTCTGCCCTTTTCCTCTTTCTCCACCTATTCTCCACTCTCAATAATATATATTATATATATATATATATATATATATATATATATATATATATATGTATATATATATATATATATATATATTTATATATATATGCACATATACTGTATATGATTGTGTATGGCTTATTATGTCGCGCACACAAACACACACACACACATACACACACACACACACACACACACACACACACACACACACACACACACACACACACACACACACACACACACACACACACACACACATACGCACACACACAGACACACACACACACACACACACACACACACACACACACACACACACACACACACACACACACACACACACACACACACACACAACCTTATATGAGCATGTTCATCTGTGCTCAGTCTGACATACTAAATGATAAAATTTACCTCTTGTATGAGAAGAAAAATATAGACAACAAAGCTTTGTGATGTAGAATGCGAAGTTATAACGAGCATGAACTAAAGCGTCTGTTTATCACTCTGTATCCTTCTACTCGACGGTGAACAAGTCCTATTCACACAGTACACAAGTTCGTGGCCCAACATCAGTGGACAGATGTGAAGTGTGTCGGGGCACTCGCAAATGTTTCATTCACCGTTGGTGTCGGTAGTTACGCTGATAGAAGAAAGGGGTAGTTGTGGCAGTTGTGGAAGTGGTAGTGGGGGTTAATTATGGCGGTGTTTACTGTTGTGGTGGTAGTGTTGGTGATGTTATGTGTGGTGAGTTTGGTATACTTCCGCCACGCCGTTGCACTTTGTGACGTCGATGAGTATGTCAGAGTTGTCCTGATATATGTATATTAAACAATCCTATACAAACGTTATATGTGTGTAGTACTTGCGGGCGTAGTAGATGGTTGAATTGATCAGGCAGAATGGATAAACGGTTAACTGGGGCGGTTGAACGGTCAGGCGATTATAACCATTGAATGTACTGATATCATCTGTGTTGTAGGAGTACCTCGGAAAATCATGCCTATTTTGCTTATCGTGATTATCTCTGATGTTTTGTATCAAACATGGCATATTTATAGGTCTTGGTTAAGGGAATACCAGACGATTTTGGTGAACTTTGAAGGATCTTCAGGCCTTACGTTGTCAGACAACCGTGTCGACATAGCCTTACTGTTTTATCCTGTGTGGCGTTTCGTACCGGAGATAAAACACCTTTGATCTTGTTCTGCGCAACGACAGATTATTTTCTCAACTTTCTCACTATTGTCGGTCCGGCTGATGCATTCTTAGTTGTGGTGCCTCCTGGTCCCATCTTAGTACTGACCCAGGGACGTCACTGTCTTCGTCTGTTCTGAGACATCGCTCGAGCTTCTTCAGCAAATTTTACAACCACTTGCTAGGCCTGTCGTGATCCAGGTGGTTTTATCCAGTTTAAAAAAAAAAGAAAAAAGAAGAAAAAAAAAAGCTGGGCATACAAGGTTGATAAGCTATGTAGATTAGTCCATATGTTTTGTACTGAGAATATCACATTTATTATGATTTCTAAGAAAAGTCAGGCTATAGATATATTTTTCGACTTGAAGCACCTCCAGATCAAACAAAGTCGAAATAAATAATTTCTAGAAACAACCTTAATTCCTCAACTGACTGACTTCGGGAGTTTTTCCTCAGCTCAGTAAGATCGCTTAGAGGCAATCTGAATAAAATACGGAGAATACCTTCCCCTTTCCATCTACAAGTAGACCTTCAGATGAATTGAATTACTCGACGTCGGTGTGTGAGGGGAGTGACAGAACGAGAGTGATTGAGAGTTGCTTCCGTTTAGAGTCCGTCCTACGTCTGCAGAAACTGGCTTGTCCCCTACCAGTACTAAATGTATCAACTTTTCTTTCCCTTCTTTTTTCTGCATAGGAATTCCTCTAATTCAAAGAAAATCCTCTGGTGCATGTCAGTACCAAATCTTTAGCGGCACCAATTTCATCCATTCAGAAAGTAGTGTCAGTTTTGTCACCATGTTGGTTTGACTTCCTGGTATTTTCTTTGGTGATATGTGTATATTAAACAATCTTAGGTGATATATATATATATTAAACAATTATACAACAAGTCCTTCTTACTAACTGGAATAACTCCTGATTTTCCAGAAACTTCCTTTATTCGGGTCTAGTACCCTCTTCTGAACCTCCCCTCCATCCCTTCTCTCTCCGATTCTCCCTCCTTCCTCCTGGTTTCTTACTTCCCCTATCGCCCAATGGTCTATATCCAGTCGTCATTGCTCTGCTATCATTGGCTAATGACCCTTTCCATCACTCTTTTCCCGTCCCCTTTTCTATTGCCGTCCTCCATAGTTCCACTTAAGCCAGTATGGTGACGCAATCTACAAAATTTCATTTGGATTTATTTTATTTTTTTATTTTATTTTTTTTATTGAATCACATTAAAAAAAAATATACCAGTAGAAAAACATGTTGATTATGAGCATGAATGTATGATAAGAGATAAACATATAATTAGAAAAATATATTGCAGCCGCCCATCTAGGACTCTAGGTGAATCTTAATTTTTTTTATTCATGCTGTTGACAGAGTCGTATCTACAACGAGGAATCCCATTCCTAATATTTTAAGAATAACAAGTTAGACTTTGGAAATAATGTACTATTTGAGATTTCTACCCAAAATTCTAAGTCTAGCTTAATACGTTTTTCTCGCTTGGTCGAGGAACGTTATCAAGAGATTTTACTGTGTGTACGCATATCAAATGTGTTGTTTTGCATTTACTGATGACTTTGTTCGAAAGAATGATCAAATTTACATAAAACTTTTAATTCAAACGAATTTTATGTCTTATACGAGATGTATTCTGCGTGATATTCATTAGCATTTCTTGTATCTACTTTCAAAGAAATTTACTATATTTTGTGGTACTACTTGTAAACTTATATTTTTTTCAACATCTTTTTCAATAAGAGTAATGTTTGACACTTTCCATTTACTAAGGTTTCATAAATATGCGTGTGTGTATATATTCATACATGTATGTATATATATTTATATATATAGATATACATATATATATATATATACAGACACACACACACACACACACACACACACACACACACACACACACACACACACACACACACACACACACACACACACACACACCCACCCACACACTCCTTTTATGCAATGGGGGGGACGGAGAGGGGGGTCGCCGATTTAACGAAGCGGCCTTGCTGTGGATGTGCTGTGTCTTGCGACACTGCTTTTGACCCAGGGCAGTGGACAAGGTGCAGGGATGACCCGTCATCCAGGAGGTGCTCAGCTAAGAGGGAGGGAATGATTTTATGCCTTTCCCTTTTTGGCTACCTCCCTTGTAAGGGAAAAAATGCCTTGGTGTATGTATGTATGTATGTATGTATGTATGTATGTATGTATGTACTAATTCGCTAGAATCATTTCAGTGGAGAATGACCAAAATTATATATGGGCTCGAAAATTTACCTTACGAAGAGAGGCTTAGGCACCTTAACTTACATTCTTTGGAAAGACGCAGAGTGTGGGTGATATGATGGAGGTGTTTAAGTGGATCAAAGGCTTTAACAAAGGTTGCGCAAACAAGATCATCATATTAAGACAACTCAGGATTCGCAGGAATAGATTTGAATTGGACAAATTTAGATTTAAGAAGGAAATGGGCAAGATTTGGTGTACTAATAGGGTGGTCAACGAATGGAACAGACTTAACAACCATGTAGTGAGCGCTGAAACTATCACTTGTGGTAAGAAACGGTTAGACAACTTTATGGATGGGGATGACAGGTGGTAATGAACATGGAAGTGCCAAGTGTAGGCCTCATGGTCTCTTGCATTCTTACGTTCTTATTATACATTATAAGTATATATATATATATATATATATATATATATGTATATATATACATATATATATATATATATATATATATATATATATATATGTATATATATACATATATATATATATGTATATATGTATATATATATATATGCATGTATATATATATATATGCATGTACATATGGTGGCATACTCGAAATTGGTCTTGCATTCGATTGATTGGTGAAAGAATTAGACAGGGTCTGCTGGACGAAAATGTGGGAAATGAATGTATTATAAATCCTAGTTATGTTGGTAGCCAAGTGTAAACGATATAATATTCACATAGAGGAGTGAGTGGAGAAATAAGCTCAGTTAGGATATCAGAGATATCTAAGCAGTGATGTGCATGAAAGTGGAAGACTAGAGGAAGTAATAAGTCAGGAGATGAGGGAGGGATGGAGGGAAGGATGAGATGCCCTTGAGAACGTGCTGAGGTGATAAAACATATCAATGGAAGGATCGGTAGGAATATGTGTAGCATTAATTGTGTCAGCTGTATTATATGAATATGAGGCCTGGGCAATGAATGTAAGAGAAGTTATCTAAAGACAATGGAAACGAAATGTTTGATAGAGTACGGAATCATTAATCATAAGAAAGGAATGAAAGTGTTTGTGAAGGAACTTGGGTTGGAAGGTTGAATAGAACAGACAAATCTGGTGATAGTAAGACCATGTCATAGAAATGGATGATGATGATATGATGATGATGATGATGATGATGATGATGATGATATGGTTTAACGTCACACACTCCCCCCTATCGGGAGGCTAGGACGGTGCCCTTCGTAGAGGGCTTTGTAGCGTGGAATTTAATGAACCATGCCCGTGGGTCAACTTCGCCGGTGGCAGGTTTCGAACCGCCCTCACCTCGATCTTCGCCGTAAGTAACGACGCCCTAACCCACTCAGCCAGCGAGCCTCCAAGAATGGATGGAAGTACATATCATCGGAGGATGCAGGTGTTTGTTTTGATTGTGAGATTACGTGATCGACAAAGAAAAATTGAGAGGGCAGATTAAATCAAATTACGGGAGAACATGGTCAGTATTTCAAACATGCGAGAATATGCATGGGTGATGGAAAGCTCTGGAGATGAATGTGTATGCTGAAATAACGACCTTGAGAGAGGTACAGAGGGGATAAACTGACAGTAATGCTGGGAAAGTAATAAGTTAAAGTCTTTACAAGATTTCATTGGGGAAGAACGTGTGTTTCTCTATCTCCTGCCATCCGCAAAGCGAGGTGGCAAGACATGAGAGAACTTCTCATGCCTAACCACCTCCACCATGGATCTGACCAAACCGCATTCAGTTAAATCCTTTCCCATAACGTTACTGATATACATAACAGAGCTCTAAGTCAACTGAACGTTTAAATTGTTTATGTGTTTAAATATACCACAAATTGTCAAAAACCACGTGCATATGATATACCTTGCAAAATATGTAATCAGTTTAGAATCGATCAAACTGCAAAACCTGTCAAAGCCAGAATTAATCAACACAAAAAAACATGCAAGACATGGCAGCCGTTCTAGTGATAGATTTATACACTTGAAATTTTTTGGGAAAAGCATTTAATTAAAGGCAGTTTGATCAGATCTAGGAAGATTTCAAATGTAAATCTTCATTTAGATTTACATAAATTAGATACTTGTGTTTAAGAAAATGTCTAAATTGTCTAAAACGTAAAGTCTTAAAGAATGCAATGAATGTGAGAAAATGTCCCGATAGTTTGATTGTTAGAATAACAGAACCATGGCACCAACCATCTGTACACTCACATCTTCCTGAGTTCCATCATTAGCTAGGCTTGTTCCCTTATATATATTTACAATTTATTTATTTCTTTCCTATCTTTTTTACTAAGCAGTGAAGATGTAATTATATGAAAGCGCTCTGCTTCGCTAACTTATTACTCCTAGTGGATACCTTTGTATATATACATTTATATAGGTAGATATACACATATACATATACATATACATATACATAGACATATACATATACATATATATACGTATATATACATATACATATACATATACATATACATATACATAAACATATACATATACATAAACATATACATATACATATACATATACATATGCATATACATATACATATACATATACATATACATATGCATATACATATACATATACATATACATACACATACACATACACATATACATATACATATGCATATACGTATACATATACATATACATATATACATATACATATGCATATACATATACATATACATATACATATACATAGCATATACATATGCATATACGTATACATACATATACATTTACACATACATGTACATATACATATACATATACATATACATATACATATACACATACATGTATATATACATACACATATACACATACATATACACATTTACAGCGAGAAACAATGAGAAACTCCTTGTAAAAAAAAATCAACAGCTCAGCAATATATCAAAGACACTAAAATCATTAAAATACTGGACAACGTACGCACCCCTTTCCCTTTCCCATGTCCTCTACTGCTGCTGCCGCTGTCGCATCGCCGGCACGACCGCGGAAGGCCCTCGGCAGTGGTAAAACTGTGATTAGTTATATCGAGGAATTATAAGCGTCTTGGGAAATAAAACGGCGTGCGGGTGGAGTGTTCCCAAAATGGGACCACACGATTTATGTGTGTGCGCGCATGTGTTGTGGTGGGGTTTTATATTATCAGCGTGTGTGTGTGTGTGTGTGTGTGTGTGTGTGTGTGTGTGTGTGTGTGTGTGTGTGTGTGTGTGTGTGTGTGTGTGTGTGTGTGTGTGTGTGTGTGTGTGTGCGCGTGTGTGTGCGCGCGTGTGTATTTATGAGCGTGTGTGTCTGTTAGTGTGTTTATGAGTATGTATGTGTGTGTGTTTGTAAGTCTATGTGGTGTGTTTGTGTGCTTACGTGCTTGTACAACTAGCAATCATTAATAGATAATATTTCTAGTTTCTTGTGAGTCCCCGGCACAGTCATGAGACTATTCAGAAACACGTGCGACACTATGTCCAGTTTATCTTAACTTGGCTCAGATTTTCCTCTACAAAGTTGCTGAAGTGTTGGTTTGAAATTTCCAGACATCTTCGAGTTTCAAATTTCCATTTTCTTTTTCTTGGTGTTTGGATTTTGTTGAAATCTAACTCCAATGTTTTTATATCCAATAGAATGTTGTTATGTCAATGAATGTAATACAGTCGACATTATGGACTAGTCTGTTTGGTGTTTCATGGTATAGAAGTATCAGCGTACAGTACTGAAAAAGCTACCTTTTCACTGTCGACCACCAGAAATAGGAGGAAACTATGTCTTCCCTGTCGCAGTATTTTCAAAATTTAGAAAACACAATATATTCCACACCCGCACTCGATGTAGTGCTGATTCTTTTAACACACGGAATAGGTATTTGCATTTGAATTTAGCGAAATGGCTGAGGGTAATGAGTTGCAGTGGTATAGCATGTCGGTAGGAGATCTCAAGTCCAACAACAGACAAACTTCCGTAGAAATCTTAAGAGGTGTAAACAGCCGGCTTAAGAGATGTAAACGGCCGGGAAGAGTATTCGTAGCTTCCAAAGACGGTCAATGAAAGCGGGAGTGGCACCGAAAGGTACGGGGCAATATAAAGTGGATCGATGAAAATGTGGATCGATATAAAGTGGATCGATAAAAATGGGGACTGATCAAATTAAAAAACAACAAAGGAGAGAGAATAAAATCAAAACTAGATGAGGAGGGAAAATGTAATGAAAAGGAAAAGTAGAACATACAGAAAATTAAGAAAATGAGAATGAATAACTAGAAGAATAAGAAAGAAAAGGAAAAGAAGCAGAGAAGTAAGAAGAAAAAGAGTAGGAATGTTTCATCTGCGAAATAGTGCAAAGAGTAAGGATGAAGTAAAACTGAAAGATAAATTATAGTCCAAGTAGTAGTTGAATGCGGAAGAGGAGGAGGAACAGTAAAGGAAAAATAATGGTAAGTAAAAAGAAAGAGGAAACAAAAGAATAGTAAGAAAAAAAAAACGAGGAGGAAAAAAATAAGGAAGAGGAAGATTTATTAGAGGAGTATGAGGAAAAGTAAGAAAAGGAGGAGGAAGAGGAGAAGGAACAGGAAAGGAAACATAATGGTAAGTAAAAAGAAGGAGGAAACAGAAGAATAGTAAGAAAAAAAACGAGGAAGAAAAGAATAAGGAAGAGGAAGATTTCTTAGAGGAGTATGAGGAAAAGTAAGAAAATGAGGAGGAGGAGGAGGAGGAGTTGGAGGAGATGAAAATGGAGGAGTAGGAGTAGGAGCTCGAGAGGTGGTGGAGGAGGAGGAGGAGTAGGTTGCTGCTTCGTAAGTGCCAGAGAGGGAATCACGGAAGAAAAAACCGTGAGGGTTTTTTCTTCGAGTCGATAACTTTGAAGACGCCAAGACGGAAAGCGTAGGAGCTTGGATCGACCCAATCGATGCCTGCGAGGAATTCAGTAATTAGAAAGACTTGAGGTAGATTTTTTTCATTTATAAGAAAAGAATATTTATTGTCCATATAGATCCAAACAGTGGCTCATGAATAATGTTTGGTTTTGAGACATATCAAGGAAAGTCCGTAATTTTGCAGGCCTTAGGCAGAATTTCTCATGATTATTTCTATCTACACAAAACAATATTAACTATCCATCTATACCCAAAGAGTGGCTCGTAAATAATATCTAGTCCTGAAATATCTATTGCTTAAGAAACTAAGAATGAATTATTAAGAAAAAAAAAATCAATATATTTCTTCCATCCAGAGCAGAAGAAATGAAGACTCATTGCTCATCTTTGTCCACAAAATGATTTGTGAAAATTGTTTGGTCTTAAAACATCTATATCAAGAAAGGAGAATCCACACAAGTTGAAAACAATTTAAAGAAAGATCAACACAAGTCGTTACAACAAGTGGAACTGTCTTCTCTCTCGTTCTCTTTGAAGCAGACTTCAGGAACCAAGAAATTACCATTGGAAACGAAAGTAATGAATGCGACGTGAGGACGGGACATGGAGTTTAACATGAACACACACTACGTCGTCACATAAGGCAATGTGCACGCGCACTTGTTCGCGTGCACACACGCACACACACATACACACACACACACACACACACACACACACACACACACACACACACACACACACACACACACACACACACACACACACACACACACACACACACATATATATATATATATATATATATATACACGAGGGATAATTGAGAAATTCGTGGCTTAAGGTACAATACTTTATTTCATGATAAATTGATACATTTATTTTTCAACATAATCTCCTT
>NC_134809.1:34825232-34827732 GCF_046742065.1 Oratosquilla oratoria | reverse complement strand
ACTGAAGAGGACTGAGGATTTAACCTATTGAGTAGCTCACAACAACAATACTATTTCCAAATATTGTTCTGTCTACCAACAGGCTATCGTATTCAACAAAGGGTAGAACATTGCACTTAATAGAGTTATCATGAAGTTTATCTCCAGCCAATGGTTGCTGCTGTTACATATCGTTTTGCTCTCTTTGGCGCCAGGCGATTTTATTCATCAAATATCGGATTCCTCACTTCCCCTCCGTACACACCACGAAGTCCATTGATCAAGCTGAAAACTGACCTTCATTGTTTGCTTGGACAACTGAGCCAAAGGGCAGTCAACGGCGTCCTTAAAGAGCGTTCCCAGGCTTTCAAATCTACGTGTTGGGAACGTCCAACTGGAAAATCTCTTATGAGAAAACTCCTAAAATAAAGTATATTTAGAGAATAAAAGCATAGAGTTTCTGTAATGAAATTTAATCCTTTCGCAGCATAAAGACTTTTCTTGGGCTGAATAAAGTTGCATGGTGGTAGACAGGATATTTATATAAATCAGTAGGATTAACGAGGCGACATAGATCATATGATTGATTAATATTGTGACCAAAACGAGACGATTCTAGTCAGATGACTGAGGTAAATTCAGGGCAAAGGTGTTCTTGGTCGATCTGAACTTCCTTTCATCGAGACCGCAGTCCCGAATTTCGTCTCTCTATTGAAGGAAGTCGTCAAGCTTGAACAAAAATGTATCAATGCGTCTCCCTGTCTAACGTTTTTGTTGTGATTTCCCGCTTTAGTAATTATTCTAGCCTCCACAGAATGGTTCTATTGGTCTGAGAAAAATAAACAATAAAACGAAAGTGTTAAACATATGTTGAACAAGTCTCGACTAATTCTTTCACTGCGTTTTTCTACTTTAGTGTCTATTCTATCTGTCACCAAACAATGTAATTTGTCTAAGGCTTTTCTCTGAGTCATAATTTTGTTGTTAAACATTTTTGCGTGTCTACATCAGTAGCGCGTATTCTACATGCCGTCAGGCGATTTTATTCAGCTGAGGGAACCAAGTACAGAGTTGAGTGGCTTAGGAGACAGAAGGAGAATTCCTCCTGCAGTAGTACCTGAGCAGATGTGCTTCATGGAACAACAAATTGACAGACACGATGAGGTCGCTTGCCTTTCCCCTCACTGAGAGCGAGCGTTAATTGAGGGACTTGGGGAGAGAGCAACGCTCGCCTCTCCTTTCACCAACACGGTTCTCCACCACAGCCGCCAGCACCGCTACTTCCACTTCCACCTTTGTCCATCAAAACCACCGGGACCACTACCTCCACCATCACGGTCACCAAGGGTATTGATGGTGCCATCAGCTTCTATCTTCAGCACCAGCACACCGTCGTATTATATCACCGGCGTCACTACCACCACTACTAACATCACTCAACACTGAACCCCACCCCCCACCGTGATGATAACGACGAAGACCATCTCCAAAACCACCACCACCGCCGTCTTTAGTGCTACCCCAGCTACCATGTCCGGCAGCGCCACTCCATCTCCGACACATCTCCAGTTCTGAATTAATGCAGTGTCGACCCTGGGGGCAGGAGTTCATGCAAGGATTGTCGCCAGAACTCCGTCACGGTCTCCGGCCTCCCACGCCTTTGTCCTCAGCCTGCGTCCACATTACTCTTCGGACTCTAGAGCAGTGTGTGCTGGAAGGTGCCGTTAATCCTTTGGGAAAGTTTGACTACTCTAGTATTCGTTTTGGCTGCCGCCAGGCAATTTTTATTCACGTGAGAAAAGCCCTTCTCCTTCTCTGCAGTGAAAAGTTGAAGTAATGGAAGGAAAGGGTTAGGTATGAGAAGGGGATCAAAGAAATGATATATGGTATGAGGCCAAGAGATAGATAGAGGGATGGTAATGGAAGAGGAAAAGAGATGGGTGGATTGATTCACACTTGGCTTCATTTAAAAGGCCTATATACACTGTCCCCTCCCTTGTAAGGGGGAAAAAGCCTTCGTATATGTATGTATGTATATACACTGTCCACACTTGCCTAAAATACATGAGCCTCTGTAGAATTACGAATGTATATATTTCTTTAAATGCACTCATCCTTGAAGTTTTGCAATAACAGATATTTTTTTTCTTTTACGATTGTTCCTTCTCATTTGTAAATCACATCTTTCATCCACTCATAGTCGTAACTAGTGTAGATATATCTTCTGTTTAGCACAATCTGTATCCCATTTACTTCATACGTTCCCCCAGAAATGTGACATGGCCCACAGTCGAGAGCCACTTACTTTCCAGAAATGCGAGTAGGAGCAATGCCTGGAAGTTTGGCCGGGACAGCACAAGACAGGATAGGTTAGGGGAAAGGATAATAAGACAAATGGATTGGGAATGGGAAGGAGAAAACAGATTGGGAAAAAGGGGGAAATGGTGATTGGAAAGGGGAGTATAGTGATGCAGAAGGGAAACAGAAAGATCAGGGGAGAGGAGACAGGAAAAGAAATGGA
>NC_134809.1:34812732-34815232 GCF_046742065.1 Oratosquilla oratoria | reverse complement strand
CAACTAGCCTGTCGCTGTTGTCTAGTTCGGCGCTATGATTACATGTAGTATTGTACTCTCGCATTTGAAGAGGCTTCGACAATAAGACAGAGCTCCATTGCATTGTTATGTTATTATTGCCGATGCCTGAGTCGTGCCCAATAACTGTGGAGACATATACTTAACCCCGAAATGGTGGTATCCAGTTCTTAGTTATATATCCTCCTGTGGTAGGGACGCAAACGTAATGAGCTTGCGCTAACGTGTGTTCCTCTTTTCGGACGATATGGTTCGGATTTAAGTGTGGCGATGATGAACGGGGCGTGTGTGAAATGACGGGGGTGTTGAAGTATGAGAGCAATGAAAAGGGATTGTGGTCTGCGTGGATGGCGGCGGTGCCCAGTGAAGTACAGAGTGGTGGCAGGCAGAGGTGGCCCCTATCATCGAGCGCTGTGGGGCGGACGTGGGTTTCCAGTAGTATTAAAGACCGCAGAAACAGGCTGCTGGCTTTTGCCCTGGCCGTGGCTATGATTATTAATTTAGTAGCAAGGCTCTATATATGCAAAACATATGTACATTACTAGTGCTACAATGATGGTAATTAACTGTATGATGTTCATTTGCTAGTGGCCGGTCGTAGTCATAATGATTGTTATATCTGTTCCATGTCTGTGATTTTCTTATTTAGCTGAAATACTTTATTGAAATAATAGTAATATGGAATATAATTGTTCTTAATTTGGATCTTTTTCGTTTATCTATTCTATTTTCCAAGGTTTCCCCATGGCTAAAGTGGCCATCCCGGTTGCAGTCTTTCCGTCCCCCCACCTCCATCCACCCATAGAACACTAGTGATCCTGAAGGCAAATCCGCGGTTCAGCCATGATGAATGTGATAGTTGTTCCTGGCGTTGGTGGCGGCTGTGTTGGTTGTGGTGGACGTGGCTCTGCTGCAGCCGGCAGATGTGATGATGTTAGTTAATGCGGCAAATTAAATGGTCATGGTGATTATGGTGATGATTTATAATTGACGCTCTTAATGACCGTTGTGAAAATACTGATGGATGTTGTGTGTTTTAGTACTATAGGCGGATTTATTTTTATGATAACAGTAACCATCGTTGCATACCGCTGCACTAGAAAATTATCTTTATTGTTTTTTGTGCCTTTAGTTTTTTTTTTCATATATATCATTATATCAAATTTGTATCTAGTTACGATGGTCTGGTTGTGCTTGCGCTGAAATAGTAGCGAAAACTATATATCTCGTGTATAAATTGCAAGGAGGTTACTGTACCCTGGCTTTCTGGACCTTTACCAAATGAGTCTTTAATAGTTCGTCAGCACTGAAAATATTTTCTTTGTTCATAATACGCTTGTAATTAATAATAAATGTGTTAGATTAATGTGCATGTCGTAAATATTCAGCCGTGTAGATCAAGCTCCGCTATTTCGAAAAACATTAATGATTTAATCAGAAATGCCAAATATTATTATGAAGAGAAAGCATTGACGGCCTATTTCTTGCTAAATGTCATTGATAACAAAGGTGTTAATTTGAAGCACAAGATAGCCTTCATATTAAGCCTTTGTATTTGGCGATTCTTACTCACCTTTTCCATGTGGTATAGCTTTCGATCGAAAACAGGCATATGTCCTTGGTAACAGAACGAAGGGATAGAAGACATGGACATTAATCAGTATTCTTTTTAGAGTGGAGAGTATTCTTCGATCATAAAAAACACTGTGTGATTCTTGTCCATATGAATGTCACTAGGGTCCTAAAATATTTGTCTCATCAGCTTATGGAATCTACGGGGTTTTCCATGGAGAACAAAAGTTTGTATCACGTTTGACACTTTTTAATGAACCATTGAATATTCACTCGACTAGGACAGTTACATTTCATGTTTAGGAGCATTGGAACGTCATATTAAAATTTGATATATATTGAAGTAAAAACAATCAGACAATCAGTGGCAGACATAATTTTGGGTATGCTTCTAAATAGCATTTGTAAGAGAAATGAAAAATACAATTGTCTAAGTTTCTTTAAGTATTAACGTCGCTCCAACATAACGTATGAGTCCATGTTAGATTTTCAATATGGCGTCAAGTAACCGCAAATATTAACGTTATTGTTACTGTGAGAGGGAATATGACCTAGAAATACGCCTTTGTCCTCATACTAATGCTGTCCTGAGGTGTCAGGTCAACTTATTTCCTTACCAGGTGGAACTTTCCTTTTCATTCAGCAGCTCACGAACCCTTCAGTAGCAAAGGTGTTGAAGACATCTACTGAAGGATATCAAACATGCCTTCATATGTCAGTAAAGAGTTAACGCAAACAGTGAGGGAAGATGTCTGTTTGAGTGTGTTTGTGGGCGAGAGTGTGATAATAAGATTGACTGCATGAAACATATGCAGTCACTTTACGGGAAATGAATAGGAAAATGAGAAGGAGATAGAATTGGAAGAAGGAGAAACAGCTGAGGAGGAGGAAGGTGAGAGGGAGGAAGAGT
>NC_134809.1:34800232-34802732 GCF_046742065.1 Oratosquilla oratoria | reverse complement strand
GAGTAGCGAAAGAGATATGAGTTACAAACCGTGCTCCGGACGGCCATGCACGGGCCCTTACTCATCGCTAGCGAAAGCTCATTGAGAGGGGGTGGTAATTACGTGAAGAAATAAATTCTGAAAAAAGACCGCTTCTTTTAATGGCACCACTCCCGACTCCTCAACTTTATGAGTTATAAGTAAAAACAGGGCATTAATGTTGAAACATTACACATACACACACACACACACACACACACACACACACACACACACACACACACACACACACACACACACACACACACACACACACACACACACACACACACACGCAGACATACACATGACACACACACACATGCACACACAGACCAGACACACACACACACACATACACACACACACACACACACACACACACACACACACACACACACACACACACACACACACACACACACACACACACATACACATACATACTGAGCGTCCCTTCCCGTAAAATACAGCTAGATAAATACACACACTCGGTGGCGCTGTTGGTAGAGTCTCTGACTGTCACCACGGCAGTCAGGGTTCGAATTCTGCCCAGGGCTGAAAATAGTTTCAGTATCGCTGTGCTTCGAGTCGTTACTCCTACTCTCGTGGGCGGGGAGTTGGGTGTGTGTGTGCGTGTAAGGTCACAGCATTACCCATAGATCGGTCATACGAGAGGGAAATAGCTGTCGATCACGAGTCCAACACGTGATCCAAAGACCGTGGTGGTGAATACACACACACACACACACACACACACACACACACACACACACACACACACACACACACACACACACACACACACACACGCACGCACACACACACACACACACACACACACACACACACACACACACACACACACACACATACATATATATATATATATATATATATATATATATATATATAGGTCTATATATATATATATATATACATATATATATATATGTATATATATATATATATGTGTGTATATAACTATATATATATATATATATATATATATATATATATATATATATACATATATATATACACCAAGAGCTTTTTCATTCATATAGGGGAGGAACCAAGTGAAAGGTACGTACCTACTCCCACCCATTCCACTCCCCTCCACCACCTTTACCTCCCTCTCATTTTAGCTCCTCATAGACTATGGGTCATCGCTGTATCCCACCCACAAAGTAGTAAGAGAAAGTACATCCATAGCAAGGCCAGTTCACTCAATCGGGGATTCCCCCCTCTCCGTCCCCTCATTTATGTATGTATGTATGTATGTATGTATGTATGTATGTATGTATGTATGTATGTATGTATGTATATGTATATATATATATATACTGTATATATATATATATATATATATATATATATATATATATAATATGCCAGTCACTGTCAACTGACGTTGCTATCTTTAAGTCAAGGTGACGCATTAGACCCAGACCAGATGTCTCTTTATGTAAGGTCACCGCATTATCAGTTAACAGGTAAATACATTCTTATTGATAGGATAGAGTATGGTGATAGCTAGAAAAAATACTAATAGTCGCAAACCATAGTGAAAGGGAGCCTTGCTGTGTTCCAAGCATTATGCTGAATAAAATCTCCTGACGACAGCTAAAATATAATTTTATTGTGTAAACCGCAGCGAAAAGGTTAAGTAATGTTTATACTGTACTGAGCGGCCTTAATGCAGCAAAAGCCGGGGTATTACTTTAAGTGATAATATCGTTGGAATTATTTGTTTTTGTGTTGATTGTAGTATTACTGGTTTCACAGTGACGATCAAGTATAATTCAACCATTTTTCAGTAAATATGAGGAAAGAATAGAGCTTACAGAGTTTGACCAGGATCTTAGAGGTAATTAAGTACTGGCACTGATGCTGCAATTATAACATAGCTAGATTACATTGTCACCTGATACATTTCTTTTATGAATATCAGAGGATCATATAATAATTACGGATATCACGTTCCGCAGAGGCGTGTTCTTTTTCAAAAAGTAAAATCTTTTATAAGTAATTTTGTTGAAAAAGTCAGTCTTCTTCAGAGCCCGTGTTGTGCGCCTCAGGCGCTGAGCTTGTGTGTTACACAGGATAACTCTTAAGGTTGAGGTGAATGGCAGCATTCCCATTACAAAGCTCGGCCACAAAGTCCCTGTGAAACAATAGATCACCTTTCCACCAAAGTACGTGTTATTCATATCATTGTTCAAGTATCCACTGGGAGAGTCACCACCATTACCACAGTGCAGGAAACCAGTTAAGTGAGTGGTGAGAAAGAAGAAGGGAAAATAGAAGTAGCGTGGAGGGAATAGGACGGGAAGGGGGGGTGTTGGAATCAAAGACCTATGGATATTAGAATTGAGAAATCTATGCACTGATACTACAGTAATAGTTCCTGTCTTCCCACTTACGGAATTATCATGACCACTGCCACTGGTATATCTACCTCCACTTCCACCTCCATCTT
>NC_134809.1:34782732-34785232 GCF_046742065.1 Oratosquilla oratoria | reverse complement strand
CACACACACACACACACACACACACACACACACACACTCACACACACACACACACACACACACACACACACACACACACACACACACACACACACACACACACACACACACACACACACACACACACACACACACACACACACACACACACACACACACACACACACACACACACACACACTCATATTCTCACGCCCACTCATAGGCTGGTATTCATGCACGCGCTGCTTCATGTTGGTAAGGGGGAAGTGGGCAACCTGCTGGAAAGATAAACCAACGTCCTCGCTGAGGAAAAACAGACTTGATGAATTATTCTTGGTCTGGCCCCGCACTGGTTGTGTTTGGATCGGGCCCAAGAAGAAGAAGAAGAGTTAGTGGTGGTAGTGGTTTGCATCTTCAAGCTAGTTCTGTGCTAAAAAAAATAGTAAAAGAATGAATAAATAAATAAATAAATATATAAATAAATAGATAATCAAATAAATAAATAAATAGATACATAAATACATATATAAATAAATAAATAAATAGATGAAAATAAATAAATAAATAGATGAATATATAAATAAATAGATAAATAAGTAAACAAATAAATAAATAAATAGACAAATAAAATGAAAATAAAAATAAAATAAAAAAGACGCACTGAGCTGGGGTCTCGATCTCCCTGGGCACTGTTAAGTCTCAGGTGTTTTCTATGAGAGTTGCTTTACGTTATGGGCGCGGGAGGGGTTCCTTGCCGGCTGCATCACGAGGCGCGTCCAAGACTTCACGTGTTGTTTCTCTCTAAAGCCTGGACATACATGTCTTCATGTTACGACCAAGGTATCCGGCGCAAATGTGTTCTTTTAACCCTTTTGTTTCGGTGTGGTCTTCTCTCAACTGAAGGGAATAATACGGCGACAATTAGAATAAATAACTTAGGTTGTAAAACTCAGAGGCACGAAATAGTCTTTAACATTTTCTTCAGATGAATAAGACCACTCGGCGACAGCTAGGACAGATATAAATTTCTTCAAATGTAATGAAAGGAGATCCTCCTTTCACTGCGTGACTTGTTTCTCAGTTGATTAAAATCGTTTGATGTCACCAAGTGGCAGCGAGAGCAGCAAAACGAGTCATTTAAATGAAAAGATTAATACATATACCAAAGGCTTTTTCCCCCTTACAAGCGAGGTGGGCAAAAAAACAAAGGCATAAAAGCCACTCCCGCCAGTTCCATCCCCAAATACTCCACTCGCATCCACCCCCTTTCCCCCCCTCTTATCTCGGCTCCTCCTGGATGACAGGTCATCCCTGCATCTCACCCACTGTCCAGGGTCAGAAGCAGCGTCTCAAAACACAGCACATCCACAGCAAGGCCAATACAAAGACAAAACAGTAGTCAGGAGACAACCGGATTCATCCGAGGATAATTTCAAATCAAAGAATCACAAATAAGATCTTCATGTGCTCCACATATATTAGTCTGGTTAATCCCTGACGATTTTATTCTCGTTAGGGAGATACAGATTTTCTAAGGATGAATTAGGAGATTTTTGATGCAAGGAAAAACAAAATATATTTCTTTCGTCAGTGTCCTAATGGGCGACCATTGTGTCGCCTGCGTGTTGCATTTTTCTTTCTTTTTCATGAAAATCAACCTCTTGAACACTATTATCATTATTTTCTATATATATATATCTATTTGCTTATTCATCTATTTATTTTATTCTATTTTGTTGTATTTTATTTCATTCTATTCTTGTTATTTTACTTTATTTTATTTATTCAGTTATTTATTAATCCCTTCATATACTTGTTTGCTAATTTATCTGTTTTTATTTGCTTATTATCATTATTATTATTAAATTGTTTCATTTATTCATTTATTCATTTACTTATTTATTTATCTATTTATTCATTTATATATTATTTTTATTTATTTATTTATTTATTTATTTTGTTTCATTTGATTTATTTATTCATTTTATTTATTAATCTATTTATTTTATTCATTTATTTATTTATTCATTTGTTTTTTTGCCTGAGGACGTGGAGCCTCAAGGGGTCAATCAAAACACCCATCCCTTTGGGGTCCGTCCCTTACCCAGGATAAAACTCATCAACCCCCTCCTTTCTGGGTGACTTTTGCCACCGATTTGCCACCGGGTCATTCCATTCACCTCCGCGACCCCCCAGCCCCTTTGGTAGCGAATGGGTTATTCCTTATGATAATTAACCTTTTCAATACCCTAAAGTCATTCTATTCAAAACCGTGGAACCCTTTCGCTGCTTGGGCTCGTTTATCACCGCCTCCGTCTCCTGCTTTTGTAATGTTTAGCTAGATGCTTTCCGTGCAGGATACAAATGTGCGCCACATATATTCCTCATGGTTACCTCGAGCTTGCCACATGCGTGGCTCACGTTTGCTTATGTGTGTCGCATGTTTGGTTTATGTGAACCTCATCTTTGTTTCATCTGTGCCGTATGTGTGTTGTATGTTTGCCGTATATGTGTTGTA
>NC_134809.1:34755232-34770232 GCF_046742065.1 Oratosquilla oratoria | reverse complement strand
AAGAGGAAAAGGAGGAGGAGGACTTATGATATAATAATAAAAGGAAGGGATAGAAAATGAAAAAAAGTGAATAATAATTAAAGGATGAGAGGAGAAGCATAGGAAAGTTTGATGATAATGATGATGATGATGATGATGATGATGATGATGATGATGATGATGATGATGATGATGATGATGATGATGATGGTGATGATAACGATGATGATGATGACGACGACTACGACGACGACGACGATGACGATGATGATGATGATGATGATGATGATGATGATGATGATGATGATAAGGAGAAAGAGGAGGAGGTGGAGTAGGAGCTAAATGAAGGTGAAGAGAGAAAAATAAAAGGACTCCTGGAGGTATAAAAGCGGGGAACACATGTGAAAAAATATAAAGAATTCACTTTGAAAACAATGAGAAAGTTAGGAGAGATGATATTGGTTATGTTGGTGGTGGATTTTTACGGTGAGGGTACATTAGTAGTGCAATGGTGATGGTGTTAAGTTGGTTATATTTGTTATACTTGGGCACTGATGAAGAATGTGTTAGTAATATTTAGGGGGCGTGCTTATTGGCGATGATTAATGGTGATATTATGAATAGTGATGATAATGGTGGCGATGAGAAAGAAAACGGCAAATAGGAGGAAGAATAGGTGATTATGGTCATAGTAGTGTTTCTGCTCGTAGTGTTACTTAATCCTTCTAAGGAAAAATAAATAAACGTGTCTAATACCCTGAATGTGCATGTCAGTTTTCGTGGGGATTCGTTCTATCGTTATTATGACACAACTAGGTACATCGACTACTATTATATAGATAGCCAAGCGCCAAGCGGAATAAAATGCACATATGACCTCAATTATAGGAAAGGAGTCTGTAGAGGGAAAGGTCATAGAGATCTTTCGCTAAGCTGAATGAAATAGCCTAGCAGCAGTAGACAGAGTAAAGAGGTAAGTACCACCCATTACGGAAAGGGTGGTGGTGGTGGTGGTATAGTGAAAGGGTATAATGAAAGGGTATAAAGGAAAGGGTGGTGGTGGTATAATGAAAGGAAGAGTCGAATATCGGACTGTGGCGGAGGAAGGAAAGCGAAAGAAGGGCGAAGAGCGAGAGTATGTAGGAGAAATATAGGCTGGTAAATGCTCGTAGAGGAGGAGGAGGAGGAGGAGGAGGAGGAGGAGGAGGAGGAGGAAGAGGAGGAGAAGGAGGAGGAGGAGGAGGAGGTGGAGGAGGAGGAGGAGGAGGTGGAGGAGGAGGAGGAGGAGGAGGACGAGGAGTAGGGTAGATAAAGGTAGTAAAGGAGAACGAAAAGAAAGAGTAAGAGGAGGAAGACGAGGGGAAGAAATATGAAGAGGAGGATGAGGAGGCGGAATAAAGGAAGAAATAGGCGGAAAGAGGGGATGAAAATAGAATAGAGAAAAGATGAATGAAGACGCGAATGAGTAAACGGGAGGCAGGAAGAAGAAGAAGAAGAAAAGGGAGTGGAATGCAAAGACGGAAATGAAGGAGAGACGTAAGAAAATATTAAAGAGGAAGGTGAGGTACAAGAACAACACTTAAAGGGGGGGAAAGGGAAACGAGATAAGGAAATTGTAAAGAGAAAATGAGAAGAATGCGGGCAGGTTGTTGGTAGATGGAGGTGGAAGAGGAGGGTAAGGATTTCGAGGAAGAGGAGGAGATGATGAGGGAAGAGGAGGAGGAGGAGGAAGAGGAGGGAAGGAGGAGGAGGAGAAAAGCAGGAAAAACACTGAGCCGGATATCGAAAGAGAAATTCTCAAACGAAGCGAGAGACAGAATTTGTTGTGCAAAAGGTGTAGGCTACTGTATATTGCTGGAAAGAGAAAGAGGAGGAGGAAGAGGAGGAAGAAGATGAGAGAGCGAGGAGAAAGAAAGGAAGTAGAGGAAGAGAAAGTGAAAAAAGAAAGATAAGGGAGAGGGAGAGTATGGAGGAGAAGGAAGATGTGGAGAAAGAGAAGAAAGAAGAGGAGAAAGACTAAACGGAAGTACATAGGAAAGAAGGTTAGACAACAAAGAAAATGAAGAGGAAAGAAATATGAAAAAAGAGAAGTTGCAGAAGAAGGAAAAGGTTAGAGAAGAGGAGGAAAAGATATTGAGAAAGAAATGAGCATGATGAGACGAAGGAGAGAAGAGGAAAGAATAGAGGGTGGAAAGGAGATGAGGAAAAAAAAAGATGTAACAGAAGGAAGAGATTGAAGAAGAGAAGAAAACGAGACGAAGGAAGAAGGAGGAATAAATATGAGAATGGAAGAGAGTAAAAAAAAAAAAAAAAAAAACGGAGTAGAAGGAAAAAAGAAAAAGAAGAAGAAGAAGAAGAAAAAAAAAAAGGAGCGAAGAGAAGGAAGCTGGTTATTAGAAGAAACGTTTGTAAACAAACCGAAGAAGGAGAAACTAGGGAGCGATCAAAACAAAAATTTAAGAAAGAACGTTTAAGCCAGAGTATTTCATTCTCCTCATAGGAATAAGTAACTTCATTCTGGATGGAATCTTTATCAAACAAAGCTCCTTTCTCTACAGACACATTCAAATGAAAAACATTGCCTGGCATTACCCAGAATAACACAACAAAATACATTAAAGCATTGACAGAAAACAGGAAACAAATAACAACAGGAAATACTAAAGAAGAGTAATGAAAAGGAGCCACGGGAACAATAGAAACAAAAATAATACTTGAAAAAAGGCAAAAAACAAGAACGTAATGAATGTGAGGTTTGAAAAGTAGATGTAATAACCAAAATTACGGAGTGTGTTAGTGCGTCTTAGGAAATAATGTGAGTGGTAGAGAAAGAGGAATTACTGTTAGAAATTGTGTAAGTGAAGAATGGAACATATACGAAAGCGTTTCAATATTTTAGAAAAGGGTAACAGGAAAAAATAAAAGGAGGAAGAAATACAGACTAATGTTTTAGGAAATAAAGCGGGGAAAGGAACAGGAAGAGAGCAGTTGGAAGAGGAGAGAAATAAAGAGGAGGAGGAAGAATAGGAGGAAAAAGAGAAGGAGAAGGCGTAAGAATTCGCAGAAGACAAGAGACAAACAAAGATTCCCAAAGGATTGGCTTACACAGAGGCTGATGGACACGCACACACACACACACACACACACACACACACACACACACACACACACACACACACACACACACACACACACACACACACACACACACACACACACACACACACACACACGAGGAGAGAGAGAGAGAGAGAGAGAGAGAGAGAGAGAGAGAGAGAGAGAGAGAGAGAGAGAGAGAGAGAGAGATGAGGCGGACAGGGAAGAAGAGACATTGGAAATCGAAGACCAGAATCAGGGGTGTGTGAAGGGAGGAGGTTAAAAAAGGAAATGAGGTAAAGAGATTATAGGCATAACATGAGGAAAGTGAAGGACAAGAGGTCAAGCGAGAAGGAGAAACGAAGTAGAACAAGACAAATCAGCACAAATTAATCAAATTGCGAAGGATTCCAAGACTTCTGAAGACAATTTACTTTTCTCCTCTTAATTGGTATCGCCGGAGTAATCGAAGAACGCTTGCCGCTTGTTCTCGGAAATTTTGTTCACGTGTTTGGTCTTTCAAACGCATAGAATCAAAACTAAATGATATAGATTCATGACCTGCAAATTCCTGGAACGTCCAACGTGTTCCAGTTGGACTAAGCAGAACTTAGACGTACAAGAAAGGGATGGGAGGAATGCGGCAATGGAAACATGGATAGACTGTCGGGAAACGGAAGACTGATGTGACAGTGTTCCTTAGCTTTCTGGAGGATCATTTCAATACTGAATAAAATCGTAAAACATCCAATAATTGCCAACAGTTTTTGGTTTGTGGACACCGTTGTGTAATTCTGTTACCCATTGGTGTCCATGGAAGACTGAGAGGGAGGAGAATCAATGATGGAGGAAACGGAAGACTGATGTGACAGTGTTCCTTAGCTTTCTGGTGGATCATTTCAATACTGTATAAAATCGTAAAACATCCCAGTTTTTGGTTTTTGGACACCATTGTGTAATTCTGTTCCCCATTAATGTTTATGGAAGACTGAGAGGGAGAACCAATGATGGAGGAAACTTCGGGTCCTCACTTCTTTTCTACGCTACGGAAGACCCAAACGAGATGAAACCTGACCGCAAATCGTTACATCGAAGTCACCCGATGACTCAACGGGAGAAGCTGAGTGCCCCGGATAACGGAGAAGGAGACTCCCGGGACCTGAGGCATAGTACCTGGAGCACCGACTGGAAAGAAACTGGAAAAGGGTCTTTGGAGAACATTAAGAAATGCAGTTTTCCATACTGATGTAGTTGTTTGTGCAATAACATCGAGGAGGATATACCTCAGTCAGACAAATATGAATTATGACCCAAGTTTTGACCCGTGGACAAAGGTAGGAACATTATGAGTGTAATCCCTAGCGTGTACATTGCATTTAAATATTGTAAGGTGCATATACGACTTCAGGAACCAATACACCAGACTTTGCGCTTAAAATCTCCAGATGTGAAATGACCAGCACTGAATAAGACACCTTGAATAAAACAAAGAGTGTTATTTAAGATAAAGAGAATTTGTAATAGAAAAGAGAACCTTGCACCTGTACGCGCTCTAGTGTCTGTCATCTTGCCCCTGGTGTTGAGACAACCAGATAACGTGGAAGTCACAGGTAGCCTTCAGAGACCAAAGCAAAGGTTTCGTACACACGAGACGAGACCAAACCCTAACGCACATCAGACCAAATACAAAACAAATGCAAATAGAACCCACAGTGTTCATCATAACGTTTCGATAGACACTGGCACACTTCCGTGGAAAGCTTCAAGACACGGGCTAAAGTTGGCCTACTCCTTGCGCAGAAAAATGTCAATACATGAGTCAGGAAAGGAACAGGAAGAGAGGCATGAGGTCAAGTCATCTCCCCTTTCGGCCTTTTTCTTTCCACAGGACAGGTATCTGCCCAGACCTTAAGCTGCAAGCGGTGTAGGAGGCTAAGGCGACCTTTCTATCGAGGATCTCATCACGGTTGTAGATTAAAATTCTTGTGTTTAAGGCTAATATTAAATATAATAATGTATACATAAGCAAACACACACACACACACACGAGATCACTAGAACAACACGCTTTAATAATACAGAGAGGGAGGAGGATGTTATCTTTAAATGACACCTTCTTACAACAAGGGAAAGTGGGGAAAGTACACAGACGACTACCCTTACTCACTAGTGACCTGATAATAATGTGGTCTGGGGTCAATGAGATGTCTGTTGACGATGTTTGTGATCATAAGTCCGGATATGATATCCGAAGACCATTGCCCTTTTGATATACTCATGATGGGATAATATCCTAATAGTGGTGCTTCTACCATTTTCCTCAATTCACAGCCAGATCAGCTTTGTCCCAATCCAGACGGTGATTTAACTGTTTCACGTGCTGGAACACTGCCAGATTTTCTTGTCCGTATATGATCGAAAGTTCAGCTTTATCCCCAGATCTCTCCCTGTCTGACCAACATAAACAAGGGTCAGTGGTCTCCGGACATCATATCCGGACATATGATCACAAACATCATCAATAAACATCTTCCCCCTGACCCCACACAATTTGATTATCAGGTCACTAGTGAATAATGGTAGTTGCCTGTGTTCCCCGGTTCCTCTTGTTGTAAGAGGATGCTATTTAAAGATAGCATTCTCCTCCCTCTCTGTACTCCTGAAGAGGGCTGCAGCTAGCAGTCGAAATATATAGACAAAACATTTCCAGTCTTCTCCTCTGCTCAGAATGTGGAATTAGTTGTGATTTTTAAATGTTTTTCTTCCTTTCTCATCAGTGATATATATATATATATATATATATATATATATATATCTATATATATATATATATATATATACATGTATATATATATATATATATATATGTATATATATATACATGTATGTATGTATGTATTTATGCATATATACATGTATACATCTACACACGTAAGAAGAATTAGATAAGACAGTTGATTATTTTATTCTTTGTATTTTCCAATTTCCTAGTTATACTTCTTCCATTTGGGGAATGAACATACACCAGTTCACGAAATGAAACTATATATTATTTTCGGCCTTTCATCCTCAAGGGAGCATCTTCTGGAATTGTATATCTGTAACAACTAATTACAAAGTAGTAGAAGTAAAACAAATATATATTAGAAATTGTACCAGTAGAACAACTGTATGCTTAGGAAATTACTTACAATATTAAAAGCTTACTTTCTACTTGTTTCTGAGTGCTTATATACCTTACTGACCTAACCTTGTTCCTAGCATGCTGGCTGACCTCACTGTTAATGGTATTGGTGTGTGTGTGGAGGGAGGCATGAGAGGTGTGGGGGATTGGAGGGTAGTGTGCTTCTTGTAATAGTTTGGAGCAATACGGAATTATATGTAGAAATCGCGAAATTGAATCATTGTACACTTCTCCCACCTCTCCAAGTTCCTTCTTCACCATGGCTTGTTCATCCCATATATGTTTGTACTTTATTTCTCCCTTTTGTATTTTCTCCTCTGTACTAAACACTGGTGATGTAAATACATTTTGGTTTATCTTTCTTTGTGGTAACTCCCGAATGTGTTTGTACGTATTTATAAATGTATGTATGTGTGTATGTAGAGTATGTATTTATGTATGTATGTATGTATGTATGTATGTAAGTATGTATGTATGTATGTATGTATGTATGTATGTATGTATGTATGCATGTACGTGTGTATGTATATATGCATGTATGTATGTATGTATGTATGTATGTATGTATGTATGTATGTATGTATGTATGTATGTATGTATGTACAGTATGTATATATGTATGTATGTATGTATGTATGTATGTATACATGTATGTATGTATGTATGTATGTATGTATGTATGTATGTGTGTATGTATGTATTTATAGACACATATTAATTCATGCATGTGTCCGTATATGTTTGCATGGATAGATGGAGGAATGGATGGATAAAATGTGTGTATTTCTAGCTTCTGTTCCTTTGAAGATTATACTGCATTTCGTGGGAGTATTTTATTTTTGCCTTGCTTTTGAAAAGAGTATGAAAAAGGGCATGCATATATATGTGTCTATTTGTGCAGGCACACGTGCGTGTGTGATTCACCATGGTCTTGGATCACGCGCTGGACTCGTGATCGACAGCTATTTCCCTCACGGAAGAGAGCTCAGAGCTCATGTATGACCGTTCTATGGGTAATGATGTGACCTTACACTCATACATACACACCCAACTCACCGCCCACGTGTGTGTGTGTGTGTGTGTGTGTGTGTGTGTGTGTGTGTGTGTGTGTGTGTGTGTGTGTGTGTGTGTGTGTGTGTGTGTGTGTGTGTGTGTGTGTGTGTGTGTGTGTGTGTGTGTGTGTGTGTACATGCGGGTGTCTGTATGTGTGAGTGTTCATAAAAACGAAGCTCAAAGCTATGAGAAAATTCAATTTTACGATGTTTTCAATATTACGATAATTTCCTCAGCTTCCCTGTACACCTAAATGCTGTGTAAAGCCAAATGAATGGCTTTATTAAAACTTCACGATATATAGGATAAATAACTAATTTCATTCAATCTTTCCTTGGGCCAAATCGTGAGGGTAAAATTCCCTAAAACTCTCCTTAGGGGGAGAAGGAAAAACAAAAGAACATCGAGTCAGGTAATGCAACTGCCTCCGACGTTGTAGAAGACGAGACTTTTTTTTCTTTCTTTCCTTCAGACCCGCAGGGCTGGTCAGGAAGACTTCCGCCAGCCAGTCATGTCTCTCCTGTCCTCGAGAGCCAGAACGTGCTGCTGTTGGACGAACCTGAGGGAAAGGGCACGAAAGTGAATGGTTGGCTCTCACAGTGTTTCTCCAATGACTCTCACAGTGTTCCTTTGGAGGGAGACAATATGTTGGAGTGAGTGACTATGATGAATAAACGGGAGCAATGGTAACGGAACAAGTGAAAGGTTTGGAGATGGATTAGATTTGGAGGTGAACTGAGGTTGAAAGAGTGTGGAGCTGGTTTTGGAGAACGGGACGAATTGGAGGTGGAAGAAATGGAAGACTGACGATAAAGGAATTATAGCGTTGATAGAAGAGGATGTCCAGAATCTCTAAGGGAGGAAGTATTGGATCTGTGATATATAAGAAGGTTTGGTGATGCAGAAAATCGAGAGACTTTACCAAAAGAATTTCTAGCCAGGGAGAGGCGGAGAGGTGGTTTGAATTTCAGAAAGGAAATTAGAACCACGGATTTTCAAACTCAAAAAAATTAGTCTTTTATCATTCTTCAAACTACAATCCTACAGATTCCACAGTCTAGACACCCCTCGAAATATAATATTTTACATGCTACAGATTCAGTTACCAGTAAAGAGATGTATGTTATTATTTGGAAAAGACAAGCTTGTAAATATGGAAAAATGAAAATCTAACATGGGAGGAAAAAGGTTTAGAGGGTAAAAAAGATTAAGAACCACTACATTGTCACATCATGAACGATATTGAAGAGGACTGTGTAGGAGCTACCGCGAGCACTGCAGTAACTAAACAACTGTAGGAACAAAAGGCTCCCGTAGCATAATCATTTCCTCATTTACAGCGAGTCTGAACGTGTACGGTGTACAGAAAGGGTGGTAGTCGTTGTGATCAAAGAAGAAAGGAGCACAATGAAACGAGAATAGGGATGCAAATGGGGCCATACGCACACGGATATATATATATATATATATATATATATATATATATATATATATATATATATATATATATATATATATATATATATGTATACATATATGTATATATATATATATATATATATATATATATATATATATATATATATATATACATAAGCATATTAACCAGAAAGTGTGACAACAAAAAGATAGTTAACAAGTATTAATGTAGCATAATCACAGAGGATGAAATATCAGAAAAGGAAATTAGAAAACGAATAAATATAGGAAAAACAGTATTTGGAAAACAAAAGAGACTTATAACAAACGTAAATATGAATTGGAACCAGAAATTAAGATTTTAAAAAGTTATGTGTGGTCGACGCTTACCTACAGTTGTGAGTCATGGATAATAAACGAAGAAATGGAAAGGAGACGTAAGGCATTGGAGATGTGGTGCCTTTGAAGAATAATCATAATATCAATGACTGAAAGGGTAACAAATGAAAAGGTTTTAAGAAGAGCCATTACAAAAATATCATTGGTAGAAACCATCAGAAGTAGAAAACTTTCTTTCCTCGGCCATATAAACTGAACAGGAGAACTTGAAATCATCAGCCTACTAAGAATGATTGAAGTCTTATGTCTGAAGTCTTATGTGTGAAGATGTATGTCTGTAGCGACAGACATACATGGGTAGCTTACGGCAGGACGTTGGAAAGGGAATGGACGCTCAAGACCTAACGAGTTTGGCTCAAGATCGGAAAAAGAGAGTTCCATGGTCGCCAACGTCAAAGACATGGCACCTACCTCGGTAAGGTAAGATAAACTGGCAAACGGCTGCGTCTGCATGACGGCGATATCACAAACCCAACGCAATTTTCTTCATTTGAGGAGTTGGCCTGACCCAAAGAGCGCTTCAAAGAGACAAATGTAAAACAATTTCATTCTAGTGAAGGGCAGACTCAACCTGTAAGCGGTGTCTTTGTGTCAAACATACTAGATCTATTTCTGGTGAGCACGTACACCCAGCCTGGCTGGACTCATTATCAGTCGACTTCGGCACCATCTCAACACACACACACACTCACAGGCAACACCACACACACTACACCACACAACACATACACATACTACACACACACACACACCACCCACACACACAACACACACCACAGCCGCACACATACACCACAACCAATCACACACACCACACACTACACTCAGACACACACCCACACAGCACACACACACAACATCACACAACATCACCACACACACACACACAGACACACACACACACAACACACACACACACTACACACCACACACATCACACGCACACACCACACACACGCACACATACACACACACACACCACACACACACACACACACCACACACACACACACACACACACAACCACACCACACACTCACACACACACAACATGTCCACACACACAGACACACACACACACACACTCCCACAACACAACACCAACCAAACACACACATATATATATATATATATAAATATATAAATTAGATACATATAAACAATATACATACATATATATACATATATATACATATACATAAATATATAAAATATATATATGTATATGTTGTGTGTGTGGTGTGTTGTGTGTGTGTGTGCACACACACACACACATATATATATATATATACATATATATATATTATAGTATATATATAGTACATATCTATATATATATATATATATATATATATACAATATATATATGTTTGAGACATTCTGACAGGTTGACCGTAAGCGGAGTAGGAAACGCAGGAGTCTCAGTCCTTGAGTTTAATTCCTTTTGAAAAAGCAATACCTGCGAAACTAGTCAGGAATAAACTCAAGACTAAGACTCCTTGCGTTTCCTACTCCGCTTACGTCATATATATATACAATATATATAAATATATTATATGTAATATATATAAATATAAAAATATATATATATATATGTATGTATAGTAACATAAAGTTATATCTATATTTTAATGCATATATATATATATCTATATATATTTGTACATATATATATATATATAAAAATATAAATATATATATATATAAATATATAAATAATGATAGAATAATTGGTAAGTTCACTATCAGCACGTTAATCATGCGCCCTAGCCGGGTTCGAGTCCTTGGCAGTAAACCAGTATTTCAACTTTCTGCATATCGGCCGTCCATCGAGTCTCCTGATCTTAATGGCCTTCGAATTTAAAGTGCATCTTGTGGTTGTTATAAAAATGTATACTCTAATCACTGGGACCCATTCCAGTGCTGTATACACACAACACCACAACCACACACAACACAACACACACAACACACACACACACACTCACACACAGCACACACACACACTACACACAACAAACTCACACATATTATATATATAAAATATACCTATACATATATATATATACATATATATATATATAATATATAAAATATATATGTTGTGATATATATATCTATATATATATATATATATATATATATATAGATATATATGTACAACACTGAATGGGTCCCAGTGATTAGAGATGCATTGTAACAACCACAATGTACCTTAATTCTAAGCCGTCAAAGGCCAGCATGCTGAAATTGATATGTTTGTACTGTCCAGGACTCAAACCCCCCATCCTCATGACAGGTGCGACAGTGACTTTCCAACTAGGCTCTTGATAGCCTAGTTGGAAAGTCACTGTCGCACTTGTTATGAGGATGCCGGGTTCGAGTCCTGGGCATTACCACATTTCAATTTCAGCATGCTGGCCTTTGATGGCTTAGAATTTAAAGTTCATTGTGGTTGTTTAAAATGTAAATGGATAATATAATAATATATGATATTATATAATAATATATATATAATATATAAATAAAAATATATCATCATATATATATATATATAAATTTATTGTGGTGTGGTTGTGGTGTGTGTGTGGTTGTGTGTGTGTGTGTGTGTGTGTGTGTGTGTGTGTGTGTGTGTGTGTGTGTGTGTGTGTGTGTAAAAATCCACTCCAGTATGAAATCTGCATTCTGCTTGGGTCAGGTCAACGTCCAAACTTCACCTGAATAAAATCGTTGAACAACCATTCTAACAAAATAAGCAAATTTTGCTACAGCATATAAAGGATTAAAAGAGAAATTCCCGAGTATTGCTAAGTATATAAATACAACGTCTGCAGTCTGGTCCGAGAACTCTTTCAATTAAAATGAAGAAGAACGGGAATCCCAGGAACTCTGGACGTATCGTGCAGCTCTTCTCTTTTACAAGATTCCTCTTCGGCGCTTTTGACTCAAGGCGGCGCCGTTTCTAACAAATGAATAATTCCTCAATTTTTTTTCCGTTCAGAAATACACTCTGTATAGTCAATTTGAAGCGAGGCTTCCCATTCACAACCGTGTTTGCTCAGAAACCATTGTGTGCGTCAGGCCTTGTGATAATAGTTGTATTAAGTTCATTGTACAATACTTGGACTGGGAAAAGGTGGTGATGGAAGGCGTGTTGATTTATATCCAGAAGCCAGTGATATCTAAGAGGGGCACTGTCAGAAGGAAAAGAGTTGATCTATTTCTTTGTTCTAGTATTATATCTTTTTACAGTAGGACATTTTAGATACATGAAAAAATAGTCGTTATTTTACAAAACAAATACTAAGCATCTTGCATTATGAATACACAGATGAAACAATTATATTGAACAATGTATCTAATAATGAAACATAAATGTTGCAGTGGATGTAATATAGGCTATATTCATGCGAAAGTATACAGACATAGTAAATCACACCCTTTCACATATATGAAGACACACTCACTAATACCAACTAGATACAGTGTAATACAGCTAACTCACAAATATTATTGTGGAAAGATAAGGTAAAAATATAGAATGTTTAGAGAATAGACAACCTCACGCAGAAATGCTGATGCGGCCATTTCTGCGTATATATGCCGGCGACTGCGTCGCCATATTGGAACTCACCCCATACAGGGAGCACCACGGTGGCGACCCCAGGTTCTTGGTCTGAATATACGCCATTTCTATCGGCGGGACATAATCCCCCCGATCTGTAAATATCATCAACAGTTTTGTTTCAATAAATCAACAAAGTCCGAGGATAAATATATCCCTGCGCTACCCTAAAGTGTAGCCTTAAAGGGCTACATACATTTGTCATGCTTAACTGGCTAAACTTTGTGCAATCTTAAGCACGTCTGATTTCAATTCTGACTACTGCATTGCCTGATGCATTCTAGGTAGGTGTCACAATGGTACTGGTTTTCGTCACATTTTTTTCTTGATTTCGTATCCCACCGCTTATACCATTATAATTTATTTTATGATACACCAATGGCTATGCCTATCCAATTCTATCGATGGAGCAGGACTTGTTGCATTTATCACTGACATTTACTGAACATTTATTATTATACCATTATTTTGTTCATCTGCAAAAATCCGGACCATAGGAGATACCTCAATAATTTGTTTATTTGTTCATTTATTTTATTTTATTCCTTTTTTAATGGGGGGGATGGGCTACCAAGGAGCTGTTTCACTCATTTCCGTGGCTCTCCCTTGGTAGCGAATGGGTTAAATCCATCTTTAACGACCGTTTCTCCGCAATTCATTCCACGCATATTTCATGGCTTTGAAAATTCACAACTGCAGTCAAAGTGTTAACAGCATAGTCTGCTTATCTCGGCCTCTCGTGTTGCAGTTTTGCGTATAAATTTTCACCAATATAACTTTTGCCATGAATGGGCAGCAGATTCCCTGTGTAATCTGATTATCCGACAGTTTTATAATGTTGGAAATATTTTCATGCGCGTTAACTCCAAAACTTATCACTCCATCCTTATGGTGGTTTTTACTCCTCTTTTTTTTCAGAGGAAAAGCTAACTTTATTTTAACTCATTCATTATGACATTTTCTTGTTGTAAGCACAGACTGACATTTATTTGGTTATCGATATATCTATTAGTATCTATTGATATACTTCTAAAAACATATTTCATTGTCATGTATGAACCTATATGAATAGTAAACTTTTTTGAACTCTGCCTTTTTTCCTAATTACTTTATTTCTTGTAGCCATAGTCATTTCCCTATGATAGAAGATTTCCTTTGTCTATTCAAGCGATTCTATCCAACTAAGGGTATTTCCATTGTTAAAGAGATTAATGCGTAACTCATTTGATGTTCTTACTGTACATTACTGTGAATATTCATGCAATACATGGTTTGTTTGCAATACTGTCATTCATATAAGAATTCTAATTATGTTATTCATACTAAACAGTAAAATATCTTTTCATAAAAATATCTAGGCGAATTCAGTGGATTGTGTAATGTAATATCTAGTAGATTATCCTAATCTTGTTTGAATTTAATTTCTCTTTTATTATTATTATTACCTTATTCCCTATTCATTCCTTTCTCATTCAGTAATTTCGAGGTCCTGTCTTCGTATCCGTTTCTTGAAAATACCAGACATTCTAGAAATGCCATATTAATTCACCTTTTCTCTGTCCTCGGCAGTTTGCCCCTAGTAAAAGGATTACTTTCTTATTTACAATAGCACAGTTCGAGGCTTTGTATGTTTGAGTAAACACTTTTTGTATGTTTGAGTAAACACTTAGGGAATATGCAGTAGCGTCTACAAAGTGGTTATTCTGTGGGTTCACCTTACTTGATTGCTTGTATGCTGATCTTATTTCTTTGCTTTGTTTCATCTTTTTCTGCATTTGGTTCCCTTGTGAAACGAAAGGCTTGTAGGCAAACTTTGTAGCTGATATATGCTGTGGTTTATTATGATATGTTATAACTCATTGTAAATTAAACTATTGATACACTAAGATGCCAATATATGCATAATATTTAAACATTTCATCGATACTAAAGGTGCTTAGAGATATCTATCTGCTGTAATACGAGTGTCCTTAACTGACGTTAACAGTAGTGATGGGGTATGGGTATACAGTAAACACCTACTACACCCTATTCTACAACGAATTATATAACTTCTTACATAGATCATGGCACAGCTCAGATAGGAAATCAAGAAATATTGCAAAAATTTCAAACGTTTACTTCTTAGAAACGCTATGGAAAAAACATACTGACAATTAAGAATTTCCGAGAACTGCAAATGTTCAAAACTCTGTATTCTGTTGCAAGTTCATATGACCCTCGGTTACAACATAGACTTATCTGA
>NC_134809.1:34752895-34754732 GCF_046742065.1 Oratosquilla oratoria | reverse complement strand
TCTTTGCGACGCAACAATTGACCATAAAGAGGTTATTTACTGAAGAACTGTGGGCATCATATATGTGAGTGGATCTAGCAAGATACGGTAGGTTTGGTGATAAGTCCTCTCCAAAATGTGGAGCAATACCTCCTAGAAAACATTTACCACTTCATTCTAACTTTACTAGATGCAGCTAGGTTATACGTGTTGAAGTAGTTCAATTTTAACGTGAATCTACATATCTCGTAGGAATTACCAGTGTTGTTAAGCAACTGTCACCAACCTAATAAAAACATAAATTGAGAGAAACAAAATTGATTATTGGAAACAAGTTAAATCTACCCACTGGTACTGAAAATGAGTTCAGCTATTGGCCTTTGGCTGAGTAAAATTGCTTGGCAGTAGACAAAATAAAAATGTAATTAGAGTTATGTACTGAAAGTGTTAATCAAGATGATTTGTTAACTCCCTAGAATCCAGATTTTCCCCCTCAGCTAAATAAAATCACCTGGCGACAAACAAAACGAACACACGGGGTAAGGGTGTAACAATGAGGCATTCACATCACAGACACAGTCACATCGATGAAGTGGTTTCGAGACGCTAGCGGGAAGACTCTCGAGTGGACAAACACAGCGTGTTTACCTTGTGATCGCCGCTTGGCGCTGATAAGGAGGAGATGCGATCCTGAGAAGTGGAACGCCTGAGAAAACAGAGACATGGAGAGAAAACAGAGATGGGAGGAAGAATGAGAGGGAAGGAAGCGGAGTAAAATTAGAGAGAAAAAATAGAAAAAAAAGACAAATTAAAGCTTAGTTAAGAAACTTAGAAAAAAAAATTGGGACACCAAAGAATTCAAATGTTAACGTGTGAAAAGAAAAGAAAATACTGGAAAGAATCTGGAAAATTGAAAAAAGGAGAAACAGTGGAAAATCAGTGAGTAAAAAGAATATAAATTCTAAAAGAGAGATACGGAGAACATTGCCCCGAAAGACAAAAATCTCGCAGAAAAAAAGAAAGAAAAAAAAATCAAAGTAACAGAGGGAACCGGTGGAAGAAAATATTGATGACTCAAAATCCTTCGGAAACATAAGAGATAAAATGAAATAAGATAATGATAAAATAGAATTAGAGAAACCTTGAGGACGGCTGGTGGGTCAGTATCTATACTGACCCACTGAAAAACAAATCAGAAAGCAAAGCAGAGTGAAGCTGACATATAGAAGCAGCGGGGGCAGTAAAACTGGCAAAGGGTAGAGGAGGACCACTAAAACTGGTAAATGCAGGAGACGGGGTCAGTGAAGCGAAGAGAAGGAAGAACGGCCTTCGAGGAGCCCTCCTTTCGGTCGAAGAGGACAGACAGCTGCTTCTGGCGGCCGGGATACAAGGAGACCCAGAAGAACATAGATCACAAAAGTCCACAAGACAGGCCCAACGGTGAGGGAGACTGAAAATTTTACCTCTTTGACGCGTACAGAGGGGTTTTCCTCACCAGAATAGAATCTCCTGGCAAGAGCTGGAATAAAACAATACAGACACCAAATGTTTGAATAGGATGTGTTTAATCGTTTTGAAGACTGTAAGGGTTTTGTTCAGGTGAAGAGTATTTCATGGAGACAGAATGAATATACGAGTTGAATATATACGTTAAAGTATTATGTGAGAAAAAAGTCAGAAACCAATGTGGCTCACAAGTCGGGGAAGAAGGAAAATAATGAGCTTAGTATAAAAGGAAGGTAGATAGGGCTGAAGAAAGACACTAATAGAAGTGTGAAAGTAGGAAGAATATAAAAAATAAAGGAAAGGAAGAAATGTGACAATGATGACGACGGTAAAGAAAAAGAAAAGATGAACA
>NC_134809.1:34730395-34737895 GCF_046742065.1 Oratosquilla oratoria | reverse complement strand
GAAGAGTTTTGGATGTACATGTCCTAAGGGGAGAGAGTGAGGAAATATCAGATAATTTTTTGGTGGAAGGTAAGTTGAGAGTGGAAAATAGAATTAGACATCCTTATGCTTTAATGTCGTTTTTATGTTTATAAATTATCTTCTCCATTCTTCTCGCTGATTTAATGCTAAATTCATTGTATAGAATTTTATACGCGACACTGTTTTTATAATCCGAGTTGACTCTTTTCTCAGATGCCTTTACCAATTTACGAATTCTTCTACCAGTCACTTTAGCTAGGTTCATACATGTTTTTAGATAGGTGCCTATTGTAACTATATATATATGTATGTATATATATATATATATATATATATATATATATATATATATATGTATAGATATATAAACATATATATGCATACATATATATATATACAGTATATATATAAACATATAAATATATATATATATATATATACATATACAGTATATATATGCATATATATGTGCATATATGTATATAAATATATATATATATATATATATGTGTGTGTGTGTGTGTGTGTGTGTGTGTGTGTGTGTGTGTGTGTGTGTGTGTGTGTGTGTGTGTGTGTGTGTGTGTGTTACAAGCGATTACAAAGGAAGAGCATACTGACAGGAGACTTTTTAGCCCATAGCTAGGTCGGATGGGGAAAAAATTAAACAGATAAATAAATAGATAAGAAGATAAACGAATAAAACAGATTAATAGATAATGACAACTAGAAAAAACAGAAAAAGTAGAATAATTTATAATAAATGACAAATGAATAAGTAATAAAAACATTAATAACAATAAATAGATATTGATAAATAGATACATAAATAAGTTCAAATGAAATAAATGGCAGGCCTTACAGCATATTGCTTAGGTGTTTATAAATCTTAAAACTTCGAACTGTACTAGATTGCATTGCCCCTGCCTGAAATCTATATCATTCATTTACTTCACGGCTGGCAAAGTTGTTTCTACTCAGTTCGATTTTAAATCTACTTCCTGACAGTTTGAGACTATTATTTCTTGTCTGATTAGCATTCAGTGTAAAAATTTCGTCACGTTTGATGTTGTCAATTCTCTTTATAATCTTATAGACCTGTATCAAATTCCTTGAGTCTACGTTTTTCTAAGGAAAATAAATCCATATGATTTAGTCAATTTTCGTATGATTTATTTCTTATATTTGGAATCAGCTTTGTGACTCGCCGTTATACTTTTTCCAATCTGTCAATGTCTTTAATGAGATTCAGTTATCATACAGAAACAGTACATTCCAAATATGGACGAACTAACGATCTATATAGCTTGTTAATGATACATGGATTTTTAAAATCAAAAGATCGCGCAATGAGTCCTAGAATCTTATTTGCCTTCTCTGAGGTGGAAATACACTGCTGAAATGATCTGAGATCATCACTAAAAAATCACTAATAATTATTCCGAGATCCTTTTCACTATCCACTTTTGTTAACGACTTTCCAAATAACTTGTAATCGTAGTTATTGCTATCTTTACCTATGCACATAACCTTACATTTCCTTGTGTTAAATTTTGTTATCCAGTTTTCAGACCATTGTTGTAGTTTATCTAAATCTTTTTGAATATCTTATTCGTTTAAGTGATCATTTCTCTTTCCGTATATGTATATACACATATACATATACATATACATATACATATACATATACATATATATATATATATATATATACATATACATATACATATACATATACATATACATATACATATACATATGCATATACATATACATGTACATGTACAAATACATATACATATACATATCAATATACATATGCATATACATATGCATATTCATATACATGTACATATGCATATACATATATATATATATATATATATATATATATACATATACATATATATATACATATACATATACATATACATATACATATACATATACATATACATATACATATACATATACATATACATATACATATACATATACATATACATATTAGGATAAATGTATCAGTTGATAAGAAATACTTTTTGCTTTGTGTCTACCTCTCAGCTGATAAGAATAGTCTAGGATTAGCCAGAACAATATACATAATTTATTCGTGTGCTCACCTGAACTTAACTCAAGTCTACGAAAGTATAAAGAAATTAAAAGCAAAAGAAATATATTAGATATAGAACAACTATAGATATATTTATATTATTTCGATGCATCGTGGATCAGTTTGGGTGTCTGCACTCGGACGTTCACGTGTCGAATTGTACATAAATTCATCTGGCTATAGACTGTCAATTTTATACAGTTAAAAGGAGGATCCCGGGTTAAAGATTAATTATCGATCGAGTGATATCCTCTTTTTTTCCCCAGATTAACCCTTTAATGACTGAAATCGTCCGGTCAGAGCGTGAAGCAGAAATGAGTGAAAAAACGTTTCGATAGGAGGTGCATTGGGGAAGGAACATGTCTTGTATGAGGGGACTGGTCGAGGGAGGGAGAGAGAAAGAGAGAAAAGGCGAGAAGTTTTACATCACACTTAGCTCCTCTCTGAGGACCAAGCAATCCCATGTGAGTTAGCTTTCCAGTTGCAAGAAAAACCACTGAAGTTTACATAAAAACGAGAACATAAAGGCAATGCCCCCTGAAAGACTCGCAGATGAAACAGAGAATGGAGGGGAGAAGATGATGGAGATAAGACTGATACTGTTAAAGGAGTAGGTGAAACGGTTGGAGGACACAGTGGAGTTGCCCGTAAAACAGTGATGGAACGGTTTCTGGAGATGGAGATGAAGATAATGGGGCCGTCCTTGCTAAAGGAAATGAACCCTTCAGACGGATGGACTACGATAGAGTTATTGATAGAGATGGACATGAAGGCACGATGAACGCTGTCACATATGATGAAGTTCTTCGAGTGAAGCTTTGAGAGTGACGGAGACGAGGCTGTAAAGGACAGCAAGACGGGTTGAGATTGGGGGAAATTGGGCTTTAGTGCAGAAGAGGCTGGGGATAATGCCGGCGTCGAGGCTGAAGAAATGCTGGAGAAAGTGACTACAAACAAGTAAAGGAGAGATGGTGGAAATGATGTTGGTGTAGAAACAGGGACAAAGGGGTTGATGATACGTACACTTAGAGAGGAAATGGTTTAAAGGGGAGGCAAATCAGAAGAAGAAAGGCAGAAATAATTCGCAAAAGTATATTACATTACATAGGAAACATTAAATTGTTTTATTATTCAAATATATGTTATGGTTTCAGAGTCGGATACTTCCCCCCCACACACACACAGAATGGAGATGGCATTTACTGCAGTTTTACATTTTAGGATTCTGGTAAATTAGTCTCCTATCAATGTGCTATAATATTTGCAAATTAGTTATTTAGTTTTCTTGTTTATTTTTGGCCAATATATTTCTTACTTTGATTAATTGTATTTTCATATAACATTGTTTCTTTTAATCTGTTTTATATATCTTATTCTTGTCACTTATGTATTAATTAATTTTCATCTCTCTATCTATCTATCTACCTACCTATCTATCTATCTATCTATATATCTATCTATCTATCTATCTATCTATCTATCTGTCTATCTATATATCTATCTATCCATCCATCTATCTATCTATCTATATATGTATATATATATATATATTTATACATATATATATATATATCTGTACATATATATATATGTATATATATACATATATATATATATATATATATATATATATATATATACCTATCAGTCTATCTATCTATTTATCTATCTATCTATCTATCTATATCTATCTATCTATCAATATACTTTTATCTATATCTTTGTCTTTTTCTTTTCTTTTTTATTTGTCTTTTTTTCCATTCACGACAAAGACATTCCATTCTAGCCCAACTTGACTTAACCTGACCTAAGCCAATCCAATTCCCCGTAATTTAGCCTTAGCCAGGAGCCCCTGCAGTAGCGCTGAGGAACGCATGGAAAGCCAGGCCAGCAGTGTCAACAGGGGCATGATACCACAAATCATGATAATCACGCCGCCATGTGTCACAAGCTGCTCCGTCTTCCGCTCCCCCTTATCATTCTCAACACTTGATTGGGTACTTGGTAAACAGAATGGCTTTGAAAAGGGATAATGTCTTCTTGCCATGACCCCACGACGGGGAGTTTCTCTCATATGAATAGAATTGCTTGGCTTCCAGATAACATATATTGAAATGAATTCCGCAGGCTGTGCGTTAAGGCGGTTGTGGATGTTTCCGCTTTGCGACATGTCAAAACGTGTTGTTTTTTTATAGAGGATAGGTTTCTTTTATGCATTCTTTAATTGAAGACTGCCTCGGCTGATCGGGACCCCTCTTGGTGGAAGTCGGCCCCCTCAGCTGTGTAAAATTACTTCTTAGAATGTAGTAAAACCAAGTAAGTACGCCATTATGATGAGGTAGTGGAGGCATATGTCGAAGTTGAAATGTCTTTAGCATAAAATAAATATGGAGGTAATTAGTTTTCTTTTTAAGAAATAGTTAAAGTCGACTGAGAGTTATGTGGATACTGATTTAAGGGCACGAGGTAACTTTCAGTTTTGTATCGTTGCTTAATAGAATAATTTTTTTCTGATAACCCCCTCCTCAAAAAATAAATAAATAAATAAATAAATACATAAGAAATGAAATAAATAAATAAATAAATGAACAAACAAATAAATAAATAAATAAATAAATATATAAATAAATAAATAAATATATAAATGAATGAATAAATAAATAAATAAACAAATAAATAAATAAATAAATAAACAAATAGAATAAAATAATAAAGAAAGAAATAGTTGTGGTGCACTGTGGTTCTCAAGGGTTGGTCGAGTCAGAAAGGCGAAAAATTCTTTTCACTGATAATAAGAAAAAACGCAACCCAGGAGCTTCGTGAAGCCTTCCACCAGGTACAAAGAAAAATGTATTTATCTGTTGCTACGCCAAGTCTCTTGGGAATAAAGGTTCTAGAGAAAGCTGGAGCAGGGGCGCCAGGGAAATCTACGACCGTGGAAGTCTTCAGAGAAAAATCTATGAATATCGAGCAGTTGACCATCCTCTTCGAGAAAAAAAATAAAGAATAAAAAAGAATCTAAAGCTTCTGTTTCGGGAGTACGAAACTTTAGAGGAAAAATGTGTTTTTTCATGACTTCCTCTTTTATAATTGTGTATGGATGTGCTCAACATATGCGTATAATGTAATCAAGCGTGTAAATTTTACAACGAATATTTATACGTGTAATTACTCACGTGTAGTTCATCTTAGCATTCAAAGTACATGTGACGAGAGATCCACATCGAATATAGATGATACACCTTTGCAGCACTAAGTGATATGATTTATGACAATATGTTGCACTGGGTTTAAGTTCCGAGCTCGATCCCCATTTGTCACAAGCGGTTACACGTAACTCCGGAGACCCAAATGGGACAACTAAGAGCCTCCTAGCGTAAACTCTACCACCAAACCCTGTGGTAAAGATGTAAACTGAATACTTAATAAAGCCTGTCTTATCACAGAGGGTTTCCCTCGTCTGGATGATATCGTCTGGAGGCAACCGGGACAAATGTGTAAGTCGTGAATAAGATTGGAAGGGTTCATCAAGGTGGATTTGCTCTGTTGCGCAGACGTTTTTTCTTGGCTGAACAATATCGTCTGGTGACGGCCAGAACTATTGTATAAGTCGTGAACAGTGCTGAAAGGGGTAATACCCTTCAGCACAATCATATGCTTTGTATATTTTATTATGGCCAAAGACGGGCATCTCATAAAGCAACTACATTTTAGATATTTGGTTCTGGACACGGCTAGACGATTCTAGATACCTGAGTAGGTGGACTCAAGTCCCTATTTTGTCCTCCGTCTCCTTCCTTGGATGAAAAAAAATCATCCAGATGTAACGAGTATTTTTTTTCCTTCATTCCTTCCTTCCTTCCTTCCTTCTTTCCTTCCTTCCTTCCTTCCTTTCTGCCTTTCTTTCTTTCATTCTTTTTTCATTAATTTTCTTTCTTCATTTATTTTTATTTTTATTTTTTACAATAGGTAAACGTTTTGTATGAGTTAAACTGGAACGGTGATGGCATTCGAAGGTCCTAGGGATTGTCAATGCTCGATGGCCACGTCACCAATTAAATTGCATCATGTGGGAACAATCAGAACAAATCCTACGAAGCAGGACATCGAACCGAAGGGGCTGTGCGCACGCGTTACTGAATAAGATCGCTTGGTAGCAGGCAGATCTACTAATGCATTGGAGGGTACACATGGCTGAATAGAATATCCTGGAGGAAGCCAAAACAAGAGTATAGATGTCTCCTGTTACGAAAGAGGTCAACCACCTTTGACCTCTTCGCGCTATTTTCAGATTTTGTGCTGACATCGGGTTGAATGTTTAATCGAAATTATTTTCAGCGCTTTCAACATAAGGGTGCTCCTCACTGGAGGTTGAAATCCTGTAGTGTTAACCTGGGAAAAATAGGTGAGAACAGTCATGGAGATAGATCCAGAGATTTTTTTTTTTTTTTTGGGGGGGGGAGTTATTTAGTAAAACATTTGACTGAAAATGTATATATAGTATCATTTAACACCCAACCTAAAAAAATAATAATAATAATAATAATAATAGTAATAATAATAAAGAACAGCAGCAACAGCTATGCATTCAAAAATAAAAGTTATGTTAACGTAATTAAAACCACAGGATGTTTCATATCTTCTATTTTTGACTGTACGGAATCGGAGACAAAAAGATATCACGCTCAGAAAGCAATTAGTATTTTTCTCTTCACTCTGGTTCATAATGTTTCAGACTTTCCTTTGCTTTTGCTTTCTTTGTTTCTTTAGGATGACACCAAAAAAAAAAAAAAAAAAAAAAAAAAAGCCTGGTAGTAGCGTTACGTTGTTCAAACGAAGTGCCAACATTTATCTTAAAAAAATCGTAATGAGAAAAATCATATTACTGTTTATTTTGTCATTCTATAATCACATCTTCATCTTTAAGAGAAACCATATGAACTCGGATTTGGAAACAAGTTTCTCTACACCGCACAAACATACACACACACGACGACGCAGGGGTGGCGTTCGCAACTGCTACCACAGCGGTCCGAATTCGAATCCCGCCCAGGACTGAAATAATTTTAGTATCGCTGCAGAATCGTTACTCCACTTTCGTGAGCAGGGAGTTGGGTGTGTATGTGTGTGTGTGTGTGTGTGTGTGTGTGTGTGTGTGTGTGTGTGTGTGTGTGTGTGTGTGTGTGTGTGCGTGTAAGGTCACAGTATTACCCATAGATCGGTCATATATGAGCTCTGAGCTCTCATATGTGAAGGTAATTACTGTCAATCACGAGTCCAACACGTGATCCAGGACCATGTTGAATCTCACACACACACACACACACACACACAGCTGTGACTGCATTATTTCAGCGTTTTCTTTCCAT
>NC_134809.1:34715395-34717895 GCF_046742065.1 Oratosquilla oratoria | reverse complement strand
CTATATCTATCTATCTCTCTCTCTCTCTCTCTCTCTCTCTCTCTCTATATATATATATATATATATATATATATATATATACTATATATATGTGTGTGTGTGTGTGTGTGTGTGTGTGTGTGTGTGTGTGTGTGTGTGTGTGTGTGTGTGTGTGTGTGTGTGTGTGTGTGTGTGTGTGTGTGTGTGTGTGTGTGTGTGTGTGTGTGTGTGTGTGTGTGTGTGTGTGTATGTGTATGTGTGTTGAGATATTGTGACAGGTTGGAAAAGGTGGGTGAGGGAGACACGAATTAAAGTCCAAGTTTATTTTTGACTAATTTTGCACAGAAAGGCTTCTTCATAGAAATAAGGGCAAAAGTGAAAAACGCAAAAGCAAGGTTAGACTTACGTCTAAGCCAAAGAAGCAAAAGGAAGCTTGGAATTTATAAAAAGAATCCAAGAGAATATTCGAAATGCAGGTGAAAAGTCATACACAGAAAAAGAAAGGAAACACATCATGTAATACACGAATTAAAAAAAAATACTGAAACACATAATACCAGGAAGAAGATAATTAAGAAAAGAAGAGTAATACTTGGAAGACGGTGCCTAACGTGTAGTATATCCAAGAATTATTTTTCTAAGGGAGGAATGGAAGGTCCCAAGAGACGATGTAAAAACCGGGCACAGGCCAGAGAAATGGGACGAGATTCGTTCAAGAGCAGGAAAAGAAATGCAGGTAGCAACGCGACGGTCTAAAGACTCCTGAAAGAGCCTGAAATTCTGAAAGGGCACCAAAGGTGGAACAGTATGGGGACAAAACCTCTGCGGAGGACTTGTTGACGTTTCAAGAAATACGATGAAGTAATTATCACCATAAAGCTGCGCCTTCGATTGCGATTTTTGAAATTTGGCGTCAACAGAATTTTGAAAAAAAAAAAGAGAGGAGAGCGCGACCAAGCAGTGAAAAGGGGAAAGACAAGAAAATTTCTCGCTCCCGGAAATTTCTTAATCAAACTTACATTGATTGCAAATATATGCAATTGATTGGGTCAACAGGCAGAAATCCCGTGAAGGAAGTAATCAGTAAAAGAAAGAAAATCCAGATCTAAGACTTGACAGAAATGGAGTTCTTCTACCTCCTTTCCCACCTCCGCTTCCACTACCACCCACCTAACTCATCATCCAAAATTAAGGCAGGAAGAAAGTTAAATCAATAGATATATAGGAAGATTATGATTATGATAATTATAACAACAGCAGCAGCAACAACATTAACAACAACAACAACAACAACAACAACAACAACAACAACAACAACAAACAACAACAACAACAACAACAACAACAACAACAACAATAACAATAATAATAATAATGATAATAATGATAATAATAATAATAATAATAATAATAATAATAATAATAATAATAATAAATATAATAATAATGATAGTAATAACAATAATAATAATAATAACAATAATAACAATAATAACAATGATAACAATGATAATAATGATAATAATGATAATAATGATAACAATGATAACAATGATAATAATGATAACAATGATAATAATGATAACAATGATAATAATGATAATAATGGTAATAATGATAACAATGGTTATAATGATAATAATGGTAATAATGATAATAATAATAATAATAATAATAATAATAATAATAATAATAATAATGATAATGATAATGATAATGATACTGATAATAATATTTATTAATAATATTAATAATATTATTAATAATATTAATAATATTAATAATATTAATAATATTAATATTAATAATATTAATAATATTAATAATATTAATAATGATAATAATGATAATAATGATAATAATGATAATGATAATAATGATAATAATGATATTGATAATATTAATAATAATAATAATGACATTAGTAATGACATTAGTAATGATATTAGTAATGATATTAGTAATGATATTAGTAATAATATTAATAATAATATTAATAATAATATTAACAATAATATTAACAATAATATTAACAATAATATTACAGTTACTGTTCTTAATAATAATACTAATAATATTGATAATAATATTGTCAATAATGTTGTTAATAACATTAATAAAAATATTAATAATATTAATAGTATTAATGATATTAATAGTAATATTAATAATATTAATGATATTAATAATAATATTAATAATATTAATATTAATAATAATATTGATAGTATTAATGATATTAATAATAATATTAATAGTATTAATGATATTAATAATAATATTAATAATAATATTAATAATAATATTAATAATAATATTAATAATAATATTAATAATAATATTGATAATAATATTAATAATAATATTAATAAATATTAATAATATTAATAATATTAATAATATTAATAATATTAGTATTAATAATAATAATATTAATAATAATAATGATAATAATAATAATAATAATAATAATAATAATAATAATAATAATAATAATAATAATAATAATAATAATAATAAT
>NC_134809.1:34705395-34710395 GCF_046742065.1 Oratosquilla oratoria | reverse complement strand
AAATGGAGGAAATCAGAGGCGAAGGAGGAAAAGGGAAAAGATCTGAGTGGCAGGTATTGTCCCTGGCGCTTCCCTGCTGGTTGCTGGAAATGGGCTTGTCACGCCGCGTCGGGGAGTTCTCTCGTAGGCACCGAAGCCTTGACAGTCATCTTCGACTGTCGGCCAACCTAAAAAGGTAAATACCCTGAGGAGGAGGAGAAGTCAGAATAAATGTCTTGTGCCTTCTATCCATTTTTTTTTTTTTTTTTTTTTTTAGTGTCTTATGTTTCTCTTTGAATAATTTATAATATAATATTTTACGAAATTACTTTGAAGTCGGTGTCTTACATTTCTTTTTGAATAATTTATTATATAATATTTTACCAAATTACTTTGGAGTCGGTGATCGGATAGTGTACTTTTGGTAATTGACTCTTGCTAATTCTTAGCGATGTGTTACTTTTTTTTTATTTACTTATTTTTATTTATCTGATTATTTATTTATTTGTTCATTTATTTATTTTCTTTAATTCCATTTTCTTATTTTATTCATTTATTTATTTATTTATTTATTTTCATTTATTTATTTATTTATTTATCTATTTCTTGTGTGTATGCTCTCTTGGGGGTGTCACGTCAAGGAGCGTCAGAGAAGATTCCTGCGAGACTCCAAGGCGCCAGAGACGCCACCTATGTCGTCCTCTTTGGGCTCGACACGTGGATGGCACTTCCAACTTTGCATATTTTCCTACGGAGGAGACCCCCTCCCTCTCCTCTCCCACTCTCTCTCTCTTTCTCTCTCTCTCTCTCTCTTTCTCACATACACACATACATGTACACACACACACACACACACACACACACACACACACACACACACACACACACACACACACACACACACACACACACACACACACACACACACACACACACACACACACACACACACACACACACACACACACACACACACACACACACACACACACACACACACACACACACACACACACACACACACACACACCTGTGTGTATATGTTTGTGCCTGCGTTTGTGTGTGTTTGTTTGTGGACGTGTGTGCGCATGCACTTCTTGTCCTGTCTATATTGTTTAAATTCATTTTAAACGTGCATGTAGTCAATATTATTATTTGTATTCTGTCTCTCACTTGTTTCTCTCGTAGGAAGCACAGTTTAACTGGGCTATTTCACCACTAGAAATGACTTTTTGCTTTCATCCGAATCCTCGAACTCTTCCTGTCCGATTTTGCTCCCCATAAAACAAACGACTGACACCGCTGGCTTCCCAGAGGACAGTGTTCTGACAAATGCCAAACATTTTTCCTGTATACGTCTTTTGGACGTTTGTCTTCTCTTTTCTTTTTTGATAGAAAATATAAATAAAGTGGTAAAAGTCACGTCTAGGTCGTGCTCCGAAAGCCCCTGAACACCCCCTTCCTTCCTCTCTTCCCCTCTCTCACTCTCTTTTCCTCTCTTTACCCACTGACTCTCTCAACATCTGTGTCTCCTTTTCCATCCGTCTTTTATTGTTATTGTTCTTGCTCTTTTTCCGTCAGCACGATTTTTTTCAGTCTTTATTCTTCTGTTTCATATATTTTCCCCTCTTTCCTTCTTTTTAAACACTATTTATACACCTCTTTAATTCCCTCTCTTTTCCCCCCATACTCTTTTTTCCTTCTATTCCTCTTCTCTATCTTCCCTCTAGCCTCACTTTACCCGTTCTTTACTCCTTCCTCCTTATCCTTCTCCCCTTGATTTCTCTCTCCTCTCTCTCTTCTCTCTTTTATCTCGTTCACATCTTTTTCCCTCCACCAGCAGTCCTCCTCTCCTCACCTGTCTCCCCCTTTCTTCCTCATCAGTTTTACTCCTCTCCCCCCTTACCTCCTCTGTCCTCTTCTCATTCCCCTTTTACTTCCGTCCCCTCCTACCTACGCCCTCTTTCTAGTAGCAGTCTCATCATTTTCTTCAACATACACACTCCATCCATATCCTTTCCTCCCTCCCTCCCAGCTCCCTATACCTTTTCTTTTTCTTTTCTCCATCCCTCTCTCACTCCATTTCTTTCTGTCTCCCCCTCCCTTCTCATCTCTCCCCTACCCTCTCCTTCACATCCCGTCATTCACCTCTCCTTCTTCTCCCTTCCTCTCCCCTTTATTCCCTTCTCTCTGCCCCTTCCCCTCCCATCCTCTCGCTCATCCTCTTTTTCATTTCCTTGGTATGAGTAAGAAGAGGGGCTGCGGATGTGGGTGTTAGGGTGGGGGATGCGGCCTCTTTCTTCGAACTGTCACATTTGGTAAAATCGGCTGTAGCTCTTGGACAGGTTCTGGGTTGAGTCACCTTCGCCAGGTTAGTGGTGAGGTTCCCCTTTCCGTTCTCTGACGCCGACATCGAAGGGAAGGAGTTTGAAGCTCCATTTCAAAGGCCTGCATCCACGTACATTATATATATATATATAATATATATATATATGTATATATATATATATATATAAATATATATATATATATATATATATATGTATATATATATATATATATATATATTTATATATATATATATATATTTATATATATATATATATATATATATATATATACATACACTGTAGCTACAAACGTACACAAAAGAACATGTGTTTCTTTCTCTTTAGCGAAAGGAAAGTATGTGTACACTTGCGTATCATTGTAGATCTACAGTACACAGTACATTACTTATCAAGAATCTGAACACAAAGTTAAATTTTGACACAATGAAAATGCCTTCAAAGTCCATTTTTAAAAAAGTCCAAGACATAGACGGATGTAAAGAAGTCTGCCGGTTGACTCCTGCAAGTGGTATTTTGCATCGCAAAGGAATTAAAGTCTTAAGAAAATGTAGTTGTACGTTGTCTCCTAAGAATAATAGACACACGGTCGTCGACTTTCGAACAGTGACCCCGAAATTAAGGACAGGCAAGGCTTTAGGTTACATTACTGTGACGAGCAGAAAAGGTCTGAAGATTATCATTAAAAAGAAGCGTTGATAAAGTGTACGGAGTTCATTTTGCTTAAGAGGAACGAGTCAAGTCGCTCTATATATAAAGTGTTTGTTTTACACAAGGTAAATGAATTCTTTGTATAGAGCCAGCAGATGAGCTTATGCTAGAAGGTTTTGAAGTCGCTGCACAACATCTAGTTTTACTTTAGTTGATTTACTTGAATTACGTAGAAAAATAGACCAAAAGGAGCCAGGGCAGGAAAGAACTGAAAGCTTTTGAAAAAAGAGGAAATGACCGCATGGAAGGATGTGTAGAATAAAGATGGAATAACCAAATCTTGGAGACGTTGAAAAACGTTAGGGTTTCTCTGCTTCATGAAGATATAAATAAAAAAAATTGTGTTCTAAAGCTATTTCTATGTATAGAGTATTGGTGTTGATCACGATGCCAACAGTAATGCAAAACACACACACACACACACACACACACACACACACACACACACACACACACACACACACACACACAGACAGACACACACACACACACACACACACACACACACACACACACTCACACACACACACACACACACACACACACACACACACACACACACACACACACACACACACACACACACACACACACACACACACACACAATACACACACACAATACACACACACACACAATACACGCACACAACACACACACACACACACACACACACACACACACACACACACACACACACACACACACACACACACACACACACACAAACACACACCTTTCAGCATCTTAAACAAAACATTTCCCATATATCTACTTCCTCATAGGATTCAGCTGTCACGGGAACTTTCTCCTTGTCGAGGGGGATTTTTCACGCGTGCAGAAGTGCGGAATGCTCTGCTAATTCTCTTAGACTTTTTTTCTTTTCTTTTCTTTAATGTATGCATTTTTCTGTTTGTGGTGTGAGTAAATCATCACTAAAGTAAACTTTCTGTGACATTAGTTGGGAATGAAATTGGACAAAGAGACCCGTCTTCCCGTATCGACCTATCTTATATTGATTATTATCATTATCGTTATTATCATTATTAGTATAATTTTCATTATTATCGTTATTTTCATAATCATTATTATTGTTATTATTACTATTATTTTAATCGTTATTATTGTTATTTTTATAATAATAATAATAATAATAATAATGATAATAATTATTATTATTATTATTATTATTATTATTATTATTATTATTATTATTATTATTATTATTATTATTATTATTATTATTATTATTATTATTATTATTATTATTATTATTATTATTATTATTATTATTATTATTATTGTTATTATTATTATTATCATTATTATTATTATTGTTATTATTATCGTTATTATTATTATCGTTATTATTATTATTATTATTATTATTATTATTATTATTATTATTATTATTATTATTATTATTATTATTATTAGTAGTAGTAGTAGTAGTAGTAGTAGTAGTAGTAGTAGTAGTAGTAGTAGTAGTAGTAGTATCATTATCATTAATACTATTATTATTATTACCATTATTGTTATAATTGTGGTTATTATGTTTTTTACTATTATTGTTGCAATCATTATTATTGTTATTATAAAAACTATTTAAACACATTTTTTTACCGTTGATAATTACATATAGTTCCATGTACAACAGTAGTTCCCTTCTGATGAGAACAAATCTTTTAAATAGGTCTTTATGCATGTTACAATATATCTTATATTTTACGGGTTACATTCGGGTGTCCGTAAATTCTCCATTCGTGTATATATTTGCGATGGTATTATATATGCAGTAAAAACGAACCCATGTGTTAACGTGTGCACCGTGATATGCACGCTGTTACATATACACAAATACGAGCAAATGGAAGTCTATGCTAAAACGAACACACATGCTCTCGCGCGGACACACGCGAGCACATACACGCATACACAGACACACACACACACACAACACAC
>NC_134809.1:34695395-34702895 GCF_046742065.1 Oratosquilla oratoria | reverse complement strand
TAGCGTTTAGCGGATGTCTGACAATTTAATTTAGTATTGAAGTGGTCTTTGGTAGACTAAAGAACAGGACTACATATGTATGAGACATTAGAATACAGACTTAAAACCTCTTGCTAAGAGGTGGGTAAAGTGGGGAGCAGATAGAAATGTAGAGAGGGATTGATAAGATCTAGTAAACAAAAGATGAAGGAAGTCAGACAGATCTTTGGTTTACGGGTAATTTGGTGCATAAGTATAGACTGAGAAATTAACTTGATTGCGTTCAACAGTACTTAGGTAAATTTATAGGTAAGTAGATAGATAAGTAAGGAGGCTGGTCACTAAGTAATGTAGTAGGTAGTGAGGTTGGTAGGTAAGCAGGAAGGTAGATATTACGTCAGGATACTGGTACATATATGTATGTTTATAGGTAAACACTGAAGGAAAGCACGCATTACGTCATTCATGCTTTGCCTTGCATTTCCTCACCGATAACCAGAGTGTCACTTTTTAGGGGTACAATATCGGGCTGAATAGATTGTATTAGTGGTGGTAAAGGAGAAATTTAGGAAAAATAGACGTTAAAAGTGATCATCATTTTCTTTGAGTGAAGGTCAGTCTCCAACGATAAAAAAAATTCCATGCGAATTTGCTCACTAAAGCCCCTAATGTGTTGACTGCAAGAAACTTACAAGCAGTTGAGAATGAAATGAGAGAAAATAATATGTAGTTGGATAACGAAATCTCTTCGTAAGTGTTATTCAGGAATTATAGTGTACAGATCGTAACCTAGCTAGAACGCAGTAATAAGGCAGTCGGATAGGTAGAGTAGAGGCTCAAAGGGAGATAGATGAGAGAAGAGAACACGGCTGGACCCAACAATTTATGCCTGTCTGTCTGTCTTTATATATGTCTATGTGTGTGTTTGTCTGTCAGCCTTCACACCTTGTGCACTGTTTCGAATTATTATTGTTCTTAGATCGTCTGTAATTTTTTCATCCACACGTCAACCTATTCCTTCTCTTTCTTATCCACATCCTTCTCCTCCTTGCCCTATACCTTCTCGTCCATCTCCTACTTCTCGTTCTACTCCATTCCTCCTGCTACTCCTTCTCTCCCTAGTCCTCCTCTTCCTATTTCTGCAACACCTATTCCTCTTCCTCCTCCTCTTCCTCTTGTTTATTTTCCTCTTCCTCCTCCTCTTGCTCCTTTTCCCCATCTTCTTGCTTATCTTCCTCATCTTTCGTCTTTCTCCTCATCTACTTGTTTCTCTTCCTCTTCCTTCCTCGCTTCACCCGATTTCTCCCTTGCAGCATTTGCGCAGGTGAAGTAACTTTGCATTTAGATTGGTTGGCCACTCTAGATTAGGCACCCCCCCGCCACCACCACCACTTTCTACCGTAGACTTGGTATGCAAACTTCCTCATCATCTCTCGTCTGCTGCCGGGTTGCCTAAACTTAATTCTGGGGCTGTCATTGTTAGTCAAGCGTTCATATGCCGTCCAAGTGTTCAAGGTGCTGCACAACCTCTGGCTTGACTGCCTGCGCCGCTTGGGTTGGATCAGTATTGGTCTTGGCTTGGTTTATCGTGGCTTTGATTGGTACGGCCAGGGTTCATTTTTCTTGGCTCAGCTTAGATCACTTTGGTCTGGATTATGGGTTTATCACACTGGGTTTCCATGGGCTTCATCACTGCTCAACGTTGAGAGTTCGTTTGAGTAAAAACGACTTCAGGTACAATATCTTATTTTTCAAATCTCCAAACATTATATTGCCTTTCTGTCATATATAGCAAAGCTAAATGATAAACTTAGAAAATGTAAACCTATGCGAATGTTAGATATAATGTTGATGGTATATCTGTTAGCAAAGTCATAGTTATTCAATTGAAGGTTGGAGGTATGATGTGGGAGGAAGAATAGCCCAGAGTGATTTTTTTTTTTTTTTTTTTTTTTTTTGTAGGATACTGTTGGTTTGGGAAAATTTTGTCTTTTGTTATTTAAGTTCTGTATTTTTCGTCCTTTGTCTGGTATTATTATGATGCCAATGGGTTTCTTGTTTAGGAGGTGAGTTAAGTCTGATGATGGTGCTATGAGGAGAATGTTTCTTTATTTAATTTCTTTAGGCTTGTGTACAGCTTGGGTGATGATACCAGTTTGGAAGCGAAGTGCTTCAAATGTAGTGGTGATGTGATCTATTTCATCTTGAAGGTATTCTGGGCAGCAGATTCGTAGTGCTCTTAGGAAGAAACCTATCAGTACAGGAAGGGGAGGTACGCTCGTGATGTCCCGCCTTTGTATCTCGCAGTGTCTGGTTTGCTCTTAAATTCGTGTATGGTTTTTGTGCACACTATTGTTTCGTCCAGTTTGTTCCAATTGTCCACCACTCTGTGTGGAAAACTGTATTTTTTCAGGTCTCTTCTATAACTATCCTTTTTTTATTTTTTTTCATGTCCTTTTGTGTTTCTCTTGTCCCAATTTAGTAAGTCCTCTCTATCAAGTATTTCAGTGTCTTTCATGATTTTGTAGCCGGTAACTTTAATTTAGCCACTGTCTCTTAGTTTGAAAGTGCTGGGGCCATTTTCGTGGTTGCTCTCTGGATCCTTTAAATTCTTTTTTATATTCTTCTTGGTATTGGGGGACCATAATGTTGCAGCATACTCCAGTCTAGTTCTTGTTAGTGTGACTAATGTTTTTTAAACAATTTCTTCGTCTAAGTAGGTAAACACCACTTTTATTGATCTTAGCAAGTTATAGGATTCTCCGACAATTTTGTTTATTTGTTAATCAGGGGACAAGTCGTTTGAGATAACTACTCTCAGGTCTTTTTCAGATCCCATTTTCTTTATTTCCTTTGTTCCAATTGTATATTGTCCTTGTATTCTTCTTTTACTTTTTCCAAACTCCATTATGATACATTTCTTAATTGTATATTGTCCTGATATTCTTTTTTACTTTTTCCGAACTCCATTATGCTACATTTCTTAATGTTAAAGTCCACTTCCCACTTCTGACTCCATTTCCAAACCTTGTTTAGGTCTCTCAGTAGTGATTTACAGTCCGTTTCGGTTTTCACTTTCCTCAACAATTTAGCATTGTCTGCAAAGAACCACATGTAACATTCCACATTTTCATCCATGTCATTCACATAGATAACGAACATCATTGAAGCCAATACAGACCTCATGCGGAACTTCACTAATCACCTCCTCCCAACTTAAACACTTTTCTCAGAGCACTACCCTCATCTTCTTACCATGCAGGAAATCCTCCATCCAGTCTAGTAGGCTGCCTTGTATCCCTCCTATGATTTCCAATTTTCTAAATAAATTTTATCTGGTACTTTGTCGAAGGCTTTTTGTAAGTCTAGGAAAGCACAATCAGCCCATCCATCCCTATCTTGTATTATATCTATTAGTCTTGAGTAGAAACAGATTAAATTTGTAACCCATGATCTTCCTTGTCTGAATCCAAATTGTCTCGAGTTTATTATATTGTTTTCTTCCAGGTGTTTTACCCATCTATTCATGAAAATTTTCTCACAAATTTTGGCTACAGTGCTTGTTAGGGAGATCGGTCTGTAATTAGTTGGTTCTTCCTTGTTTCCTCATTTATATATTAGTACATGTTGGTACTTTTTCAGTCCTTTGATATTTTTCCTTCTTTGAGTGAGCAACCAATTATGTTGTATATTTAGTCCATTAGTTCTTCTTTGCATTCCTTTTTGCATTCTTTTAGTATTTAGTTTGCAATTCCGTACGGGTCGTGCGATTTCCTAACGTTAAGGTTCGTTAATTCATCCATTATTTATTTCTTTTTGTGTTATCGAACTTAAATTCCTTCGTCCTAATGCTGCACTTTTTCTCCAGTGAAAACCGACTTGAAATGTGTGTGTGTGTGTGTGTGTGTGTGTGTGTGTGTGTGTGTGTGTGTGTGTGTGTGTGTGTGTGTGTGTGTGTGTGTGTGTGTGTGTGTGTGTGTGTGTGTGTGTTTAAAGTTAACATAGATGTGCTAGATCTCTAGTAGTTCCTATATTATTATGTAAAAAGGTAGGGCGAAAGATGAAAAATAATAATAAACAACGATTAAACGATAACATGGGCACAGGATAAGTAGTGAATACGTAAGAAGTGCAAAGAAAAAACAAGGATCTTAATCAGTCATGTTCACTGAAAAAAATTAATATTTAGGATACTGTGGAATCACGTGGTTATGGAAATGTCCCAGAAAGGCAAAGGATGGTCGGGGAGAGAGTGAATAAAACGCGGCGTGGACGTTTTAAAGAGGTTTCAAGCGTGAAGAGGTGAGAGGGACCAGAGTACATTGGATTCTTTGTTTATTTGAGTTTCTGCGTTGTCCGAATTCTCGCGGTTTTGCGGTGTTAGCGGGAGAATGAGGGTTAGTGGTGGTGGGGGTTGGGGGTTGGGCTGGAGTCGTCACCGTGCATGACCGAGGCATCGGTGCCTGAATTCGTGGCTCAGAGCGACGGTGTCCGCAAGGGCACGAGGAAAGGCTTGCGGGGAAAAGGTGGTGGTTATGTTGTCGTTGGTAGGACAGGAATGGAGGTGGAAGAGGCGACGGTAGTGGTGGGTAACGTGTCTGTTTGACCAGTCAGCTGCAGACGAGACGTGTACTTCTTTGGCCTGTTTTGTCGGGGTCTGCCTTTGACTCATTGCTGGTATTTCCATTTCAGATTACTGGTTGTTGGCTTACGGGGCGAGGGGGGGATGGTAGGATGGAGGGAGTGAGGGACAGTAAAGTTTGAAGGAGGAAGGCCACACAGAAGTGAGGAGTGTGCTAAGAAGTTAGCGGTGGAGGGAGAACAAAGACAGAGAGAAATGAGTAGGTTATACTGTACTATTATCTCCGTCTTTCTATTTCCTCTCCCCTACTCTTTTTTCGTCCCTTTCTTCTCTCCCTCTTCTCTCTCCACTTCCCCTTCTTCCAACATCCCGTTTCCCTACCTCTCAACTACCACTCCCACTCCCACTCCCACTCCCACTCCCACTCCCGTTTCTCTCTTTCCCAATCCTTCCTCTTCAATGTCATTTCCAAATCTCCCTTCCCCTTTCTTCACCTTTCCGATTCCTTTCCATTACTCTTCTCTTTCTCCATCCCTTCAATTCCTCTTCCTCAAACACCGCCCTTTTCCTTTACTTCCCTCTACCCTCCCCTTCCACTTCCTTCCCCTCTACTTCTTTCCTACCAATGAGGCCACTTACTATTATCCTATACTCTTTTCCTTCCTTCTTTCCTCAATTCGTACTCGTCACTCATTCCAAGATTTCATGTAAATTATAAAATCTTGTAGATCGCAAATAAAACCGTGATATAGGAAGACTTATGGGTGGGCATGCCTCTCTTGTAATAATGGTGCCTTGAATTCTAGGCCTCCCGATTTCGTGGGGTGAGGGGAGGAATTATTGGTAGGGACCGAGGAAAGGTACATACGAGTATATGTATATATATGTATACATATATATATATATATATATATATGTATGTATATATGTATATGTATATTTATATACATATATATATATATATATATATATATATATATATATATAATGTGGTTAAAAAGATTAATATCTATGTACGGGGGACCATTCAGTGTGTGTATAATACTTCCACACGCGTACATACTACCAATTGCAATATTATGGGGTGATGGGTTGAAAAGAAAATTCACGTATATGTATGTAACTCATTCAGAAGTGGAATGGTTCCCAATTTAAATTGAGATGAATATACAAAATCAAGTAAAAGCCGGTCCCAGAGAAGAACAGGATCTTCATAGATCGAGACCCCATTCAACCCGGAGTCTCTGCTTCAGCAGTATCAAATCACCTCGTGTTCACCAAAGCAAACTCGTCTTGATAATACCTTCTTTCACATCCTTCTCCCTTGCTCTCCGTTGCCTCCACCACCTCTTTAGGTCACTTTCTTCGAGCTTCTGTTTCTTTCTCCAATATCTCCACCAGATACACCTTACCACATTTTCTAACACTTTCGGAACACTCTAACCTCGCATAAGCCTTCCACTGGGGATGTACGTATCTGAGTTGAATAAAATCGTTTGGGGGAAGGTGGAGTTAAGGACTGAAGTCGTAAAGCGCATCGGAAGTGTTGGCTCCTCTTCGTTCGCTTCAACTTTTGTTTTAGTTGCCGTTGACAGGTGCTCGTCGGTGGTTCCAAGTAATAGCCGGTGGACATTCAGTCCTGCGAGGAATTCACTTGCTCTAGCAATTCGACAAACAACTGCGACAGAAAAACAAAACAAGAAAACAGGAGAATTTCTGGTATATAAATGAAATCGTACTCTGAGCGACTGGTAAATACACACACACAAAAAGTGAATATATAAAAGTAAAATGGTAAACTGACGAGTAAATTGATACATATAGTAAACATATATATGTATGCAGTAGAATATATATATATATATATATATATATATATATATATACATATATATATATACACACACACACACACACACACATACACACACACACACACACACACACACACACACACACACACACACACACACACACACACACACACACACACACACACACACACACACACACACTCACTCACACATATATATATATATACATGTGTGTGTGTGTGTGTGTGTGTGTGTGTGTGTGTGTGTGTGTGTGTGTGTGTGTGTGTGTATGTGTGTGTGTGTGTGTGTGTGTGTGTGTGTGTGTGTGTGTGTGTGTGTGTGTGTGTGTGTGTGTGTGTGTATGTGTGTGTATGTGTCTGTGTGTGTTTGTATGTGTGTGTACCTGTGTGGGTGTCTACAGGAGTATATGCGGATAGTGTGTGTTGTGCACGATGTTGCTTCTCTATTGTGGCCCTAGAGTTTCTTATTTCCCTCCCTTTATTATAGATAAAATGCTCCCGTCCAAGGACAAGGTGGCTGAGAGTGTTGAAGTGATTGATGGCACCAAAGGTGCAAGAGAACACTTGAAGCTACGAGGAGGGAGATGCCTGAAAGAGCGAAGGAGTCTGAGGCCACTGAAGCAGTGAAGAGCCCCAAGAATTTATGGAAGAAAAGAGTTTGACATTTTCTTCTCTTTTATTGGCTTTATTTTTGCTTTTCTCAAGCAGTTTTATTCAGATGAGGAACGGACCAAAAAGTGTCTTCGGCCAGATAAGATAATGTTCAAAGAAAAGCGCCACGTTCAAGGAATTTAATTTGGTTAATCTTGAACCCATGAGGGTCTCATTTGGTTCCTAGAATGGCCCTCAGCACAAACAAGTCTCATGGCTGTAGCTAGAATGAGAAGCATTACATGTCACATTGGAAAAGAAAAAAGTATTTTTATAGCTATTTTCTTGTTTCTTTTCTTGTGTGCTGCCGAATCCACCAGATAAATAATTCACTCCCTGAGTGTTATCCCGCAAGGAAACGTTTAAGAACTTCTCAACCCCGTCTCGATAAACACATTCTCTGTGTTGTACAACTTAAATAAACTCCTCTTGGTTAACTCACTGACTTTTACGA
>NC_134809.1:34682895-34690395 GCF_046742065.1 Oratosquilla oratoria | reverse complement strand
CGGTCTCTGTCGATGTATGTCTCGGTCATCTGTGACTTATACGATGAGGTCTATTTGCGACATGTCGCCGCAGCTGACATTACCAATCAATAGAGGACAAAGCACCAACGCTGAACTGCATCGCGCCCATTGTCATTGTAATCATGTCTCTTAGTGTTGACCTTCACGTCTGTCTACCGATGTTATTCCCAAACGCTTCTGCCGGAGCTGGTGGCCGGGAAATAGATAGATAGACAGATAGACAGACTGGCAGACTGGCAGATGTAACAGTGGGGTAACTGCAAACAAATCGGCATTTGCAAACAAAATTATAGATGAATAAACAAGGATGTAGACAGACAAATAGACAGAAGGTAGAGAAACAAATAGACAGACAGATACACATGTAGAAAGACAGTCAAGTAGATATAGATGCAGAGAGACAGAGTGATAGGCAGACAGACAGAAACACAGACAGACAAATAGACAGACAGGCAGACAGACATACAGTCAAACAGACAAACAGGCAGATAGACAGATATATGAACAGACAGACAGATGGACAGGCAGACAGGTAGACAAACAAACTGATAGACAGATAGACAGACGAAAAAATATAGATAAGTGGATATAATATACAGTGACTTGTTGCAGGGACAATTGCATAGATAGAACGACAAGCACAGACAGACAGACCCAGACATAGACAGGTCGATTGACAGGTAGACTGATAAACAGTGGAACGACTAAAAACATATTGACAATCAGGCTAATATACAGACGCATAGACAGATACAGACAGATTGAGCGATGTACAAATATTGCAGCTATGTCAGAAAAAGCAGACCGCCATGGCGATCGATCGGCAGTCAGACAGACAGACAGACAGACAGACAGACAGACAGACAGACAGACAGACAGACAGACAGACAGACAGACAGACAGACAGACAGACAGACAGACAGACAGACAGACAGATAGACAGACAAAAAGAAAGACAAACAGACAGGCAGGCCTCCAGGCAGGCAAACAGCTATGACAGTAAGTTGACCGCGAACATGGGAATTAACGACACTACACGGACCACATTAACAGCAGTTTGCAATGTAGCTGCCTACCTCAACCCCCTCCCCTCTATCTCTCTCTTTCACTCTCTCTCTCTCTCTCTCTCTCTCTCTCTCTCTCTCTCTCTCTCTCTCTCTCTCTCTCTCTCTCTCTCTCTCTCTCTCTCTCTCTCTTTTAGATTGTTCGTCACGGCTGATCCCTTGTACCTCATCACAGACTCTCCTTAAGACTGTCTTGGGGGGAGGTCATTCAGCATCTACCTATATCAAAGGAACCGAGTTACTCTCAATCAACCTTTTCGCCATCAAGTGTGTTTTGGCGTGAGGTTTGTTAATCTATTTTGGCTAAGCTCAGATTATTCTACAGTAATCTCTCCCTGTGGTCATCAACTCCTTCTGCTGCATGAAATTGATTATCATTAGTTGAAAGGCAATTCATGAAGGACGTAGAACTTTCGAAAACAATAAATTCATTGTGATCGTCTTAACCGTTAACGATTTCACGGCTGCAGAAACTTTCGACATATCGCCCCTGGCGCAAACAACACTTTTGAATCTCGGAAGTTATTTTAATCAAATTGATTCAGCAACAGAACTTCCGCTCATACTAACATCGCCACCGACACTGATATCATAATTATCACTATCATTATCACCATCATCACAATTACTATCATCATCATCATCATCATCATCATCATCATCATCATCATCATCATCATCATCATCATCATCATCATCATCATCATCATCATCATCATCATCGTCGTCGTCGTCGTCGTCTTCGTCGTCGTCATCTCGTCGTCGTCGTCGTCGTCATCATCATCATCATCATCATCATCATCATCATCATCATCATCATCATCACCATCATCATCATCATCATCATCATCATCATCATCATTACCATTACTATTACCATTACCATCACCACTATTACCATTACCATCACCACCATCATCCTCACCATTACCATTACCGTTACAATTACCGTTACCGTTACCATCGCCATCAACATTACCCTCACCACCACCACCGCCACCACCACTACCACTACCACCACCATGACAAACACCATCACCTGTTAACACCGCCTCTCTATTCTCTATTCATGACATCATCTCGTGATGGGCCCTATCAAACCAATCTTATGACGTCACTTCCGCACCTATTATCACATGCCCACTTGAACCACCCCCACCAACCGACACCCTTTACCCACCACCTTCCACCCACACCACCTCTCCATCACAAACACGTCCACTCCTCCATCTCCTTCTCCTCTTCCTCCTCCTCCTCCTCCACAGAGAGATATCATCTCCTGAAGTGTTCTCAACACCCACCGAGCGTTTGCGACCACACTCTACCACAATATGATTCTCGTTGTAAGCTGGTTTGTAATAAACCTTTTGGCGTGACGACAGCCTATCACCAACTTTATTGCTCCTTCTCCCTCTGCATGTACCGCAGGTCTGCCTTCACCTCCTCCTCCTCTTCCTCCTCCTCCTCTTTTTCTTTCCCCTACTACTTCCGTCTTCTTACGTCGTCGACGCCGGCTTCTTCTTCCTTCTCTTCTCCTTGTTCTTCGTCGCATTCTTATTGTTCTTGTTTTTGTTGTTCTTCCTCTTCTTCTTCTTCTTCTTCTTCTTCTTCTTCTTCCTCTTCTTCTTCTTTTTCTTCTTCTTCTTCTTCTTCTTCTTCTTCTTCTTCTTCTTCTTCTTCTTCTTCTTCTTCTTCTTCTTCTTCTTCTTCGTCTTCTTCTCTACCTTCTTCTTCCTCTTCCTCATTCCCATCATCCTCTTCCTTTTCATCTTCTTGTTTATCTTTTCCATTTTTTCCTCATCTTCTCCCTCTTCTTCTTTTTTCTTTCTTTTCCTTCTTTTTCTTCTACCTCTTTTATTTCTTCACCATTTTATTTTCATTTACTTCTTTGTTCTTTTTTTCATTTATATATTTATCCTTTACTTCTCGCAATGCGCTTCCTTGCGTATTCTTTCAAATGATGATGATGATGATTTTCCTTCTCAATCTTACTTTTCTTTCCTTCTTTTTCTGTTCATTCTTCGTCACCATTGCTTCTTACTTTGCCAGCTTTCTTATTTAGCCATCGCCTCCTCCTACTCCTCCTCTTTCTCTTCCCCTACTCCTTCTACACTGAAGATGTAATATACGAAAGCGCTCTGCTCCGTTTGTTTATTTTCTTATGTGGTTACCTTGCATTTATAAAACACACGTCCTAGTGTTCTTATTGCATATATATGTATATGTATATATATATATATATATATATATATATATATATATATATATATATATATATATATATATCCTCTTGTCGCTCGCCTCATTCTATTCCATCGTCATCTTATTACCCCCATCCTTTATTTATCTCGGCAGTATTCTTCTTGCTATCTCTCCTCATTACAAAGGCAAATCATGGAGACAGGAAACCTTTCGGTTCATAATGTTAGATGCACATACATACATATAGTAAAACGCCATTTCCTCCATACAAGAGGATGTCCAGCCAAAGTGTGCATCTCCCTTTCTCTCATTTTATATGCATCCAACATCCATTTGCTTTCCCCATTCATTTTAGCCTTGTGTGGATGAAGGACTAAGCCTGCCCTCCGCCCATTGCCCGGGTCAGAAGCAATGCAGTAAGATATAGCACCTGGTTTTGCTCTACCACTTCATTAAATGACACCATCCTAACCCACTTCATCCCCTCCAGAATTTACAGGACAGACAAAAAAATGTCCTTTCTGCAGCGTCATATTTTCAAACATTCATAACTACTGTTCACTCACACCTGTTTTTTGTCCTTCTCCCTTCCATGCTTAACAGACAATCTTCTTGTGCAGAAGTCTCCCTTCACCCCATCTATCCAACTTATCCTCAGTCTTCACCTCAAGTTCACTCCATCCACCTCTAATTTTCAGTCTTTTAATTAGTCTTTTTTACTCAGTCTTTACATATGGCCAAGCTATCCCAAGATTGTGTGATCAGCCCTATGTGACATTTTTCTTTCAACTCCCGCTCTTAGCATCACATCCTCATTTATCAATTCCTTCGTAACCTCCACCATACTTCCTAAACACTTCATCTGAAACACATTTGAGGTTCTCCATTCTACCTCCCTTAAATTCCAAGTCTCTGTCCCCATACAGATATGTTATAACATAGTTGCTTCCAACGGGTTACCACGGACATGAATAGGCTTCAGGCTCTGACGAGGTTCATAGAGGTGGTCATAGCCCGCGGAAAGGGTTTCCTAAAACAAAATCGAGTAACTATTTACTAGGCTGAAGTGGCGGGTTTTCAGCAAGTTACCTTCATCATCATCTTCTCCTAACTCTCTATCTCTAGCTCCTAGTACTCCACCTCCTCCTCTTTTTCCTCCTCTACATCCTCCTTTTGCTTCACCACTTCCTTCTCTTCTACCTCCGTCCCCTCTTCCTCCTCCACCTCCTCCTCTTCCTCCTCCACCTCCCCTTCTTCCTCCTCCACCTACTCCTCATCCATTCTTCCTCCTACTCTCCCTCCGCCTCTTCTTCCTCATCCACCACCTCCTCCTCCTCATTCAATTTCTCCTCTTCTTCCTCCAATATCTCTTTTTCCTCTTCTTCCACTTCGTCCTCCTCCTCCATCGACAATTCACCCCGTACCGCAACGTCTACCTTTATCTTCAATAGCAGTTCCATCTCCATTTCCGCAGCCATCCCCGCTTTCATCGCATACTCCTCCTTCTTCGCTGTAGCTTCCACCGTACCGGTTTCAATCATTCTTCTTGCCATCGGCAGCAAGCCCTGCGCCTTTTAACCCATTAGTTTTGGCCTTTTCCAGCCACCAACATCTACCTCAACCGCCACATCTGTGAGGTCCGTCGCCTCCAGGATTTGCATATTTCCAATACCATTGTCTTCAATACTCTGTTTCTGCATCTACGACCTCTACGTTAAGTTTCACTGCACTCATAGTGGCTTGGCTGTGAAAATGTGTGTTATCGGGTTTAACTAAAAAACAATATAATGTTCGGGTTATCGAAAAAGTCATGTGGAATTTGGTTCGACTATTCATGGTGTCTGGTTATGAAAAATCAGAGCTCCTCTTAATGAACTTTTGTTAATTTATTTCTTGCTATCACCAAAGGATTTTATTTACTTGAGAGGTCAACTTAAGACAAAATAGGATCACAGTCGACTGAGATTAATTTCATTCAGAGACTTACGTACTTCTCCCCATCTGCAAGTTGTAATAAATTTATCAGCAGAAGGATTTCTTCTTCTTCTTCTTCTTCTTCTTCTTCTTCATCTTCTTCTTCTTCTTCTTCTTCTTCTTCTTCTTCTTCTTCATCTTCTTCTTCTTCTTCTTCTTCGTCTTCTTCCTCTTCTTCTTCTTCTTCTTCTTCCTCTTCTTCTTCTTCTTCTTCTTCTTCTTCTTCTTCTTCTTCTTCTTCTTCTTCTCCTTCTTCTTCTTCTTCTTCTTCTTCTTCTTCTTCTTCTTCTTCTTCTTCTTCTTCTTCTTCTTCTTCTTCTTCTTCTTCTCATTCTTTTTTCCTTGTTTTTCTCCTTTTTTTCCTTATTCTTCTCCCTCTTCTTTTCCTTCTTCTTCTTCTTATTTTCCTTACTCTTCTTCTTCTTCTGGTGGCATTATCAATAGCGATCACGTTGGTGGTATAAATGACAGCAGAAGTGGTGATGGTGGTGATAACAGTTATAGTAGTAAGATAGATAGTAAGAAATACATGTAAGAACGATATAGTCATATTGAAGAAGTTTATAAATATAGTTAATTGTTGCCTCGGGTTTCACTGACAGCAAACCCGCAACCTTACAGCAGTCACCAACGATCCTTGGGGGTCCTTCCGTAGATCTCCCAGGGTAGAAACGTTGAACCTTTGTAGTGTAAATTGACACAGTCCAGAAATCGGTTGCCAGCCCTCGGGGTTGCACCTCCAGATTGAGGTAAGGGTGTTGATGAGATACCAGACGCGGTACAATGGGATGGTTTTCTCCAATGTCCCTCTCACGGGACAGCCACAAGCAACCTTTCGTTGATACCGAGATATTCATTATCACTACGAAGTACCTCTCACACTCGTTCTTATCAGTCGTACTGAGACGACTAGAATCTTATTATTCATTTCCATGACCGACTAAAGTAAAAATAATTTTTGGGGCCAGTGTGCGGGTGACACGATACCCGTGGGCATTAGTTCACCATCCACGATTGCCAGTTCCTCATCTATTTGTCGTATAGTCATCGCCAATGTATTATGTTTTCTTCGTCCTTCATTAACGCCACCGCTGTTATAGCCACCGCAGCAACATCTACCACAACCACCACCACCACCACCATCTCCAACACCACCACCACCGCCACCACTATCTCCATCCCATCATCACCACCATCATTACCACAATTACCGTCAACAACAACAACAATGCCACTGACCCTACCATCAACCCTACTACCACCACTACCACCAATAACTCCACCGCCGACTTATTCATTATTACCATCAACATCACTAGTACTAGCCTTCTATCCACCTCCATGTCTTCCACTACCTCCAATTACTATTAACACTTTTCGCACCGGGTGGTACATTTCCTGTTGGTCTGCCAATACCAGACTACTTTATTCATTACTGTGACCCCTCGGTAGCTAATGGTTGTTTCTTATTCCAATAATGAAACGCCAATACCAGTGACTACTTTCCCACTCTCTGGTACACATTCTCCATAGGAGCTATGGTGGCCCAGTAACTAACATATCCAATAAGGTTTATGGAGTAGTGTTCTTGTGGTTGGACTTTTGTCTCCGAGAGGTTGTGGGGTGTCTGTCATCCCAGCCTTTGTTTTCAAGAGACCAACTGGAGAGAAGCCAAAGAGTAAAAAGAAACCAAGAAAAAAAAATCCAAAAAGAAGAAAGTTGCGTTCTTCAAAAAAAAAAAAAAAAAGTTTGTTTTGCATCCGCGGTAAAAAAAAAAAAAAAAAAAAAAAAAAGTACCCTTTCTTTGGCTCAAGTAACTGATACCTTCTTTTTGTGTTCTACCATCCTCCCTCTTCCCTCCGGGACCTTTTCTTCTTACATTCGTCCCTCCTCTACCTCCTTCCCGTCCCCTTTCCTCTTCCCGCCCACCCACCCCCTCCCATCCGTCTTTCAATCCTTCCTCTAAGCTCCGTGAAATCGATGGTTGTGATGAGGCCACCACGTGAGTTTCTCTTTAGATGTGACGCTTGGGGAAGCACAGACTTAATCCCTCCTCCCAACCACTCCCCTCTCCTCCCTTCCCATTCCCTATTCTTCCCTCCTCTTCTCTCAGCTCTACTCCTTTTCCTTCCCAGTCCCTCTTCTTCCCTCCTTTTCTCTCCCCTCCCATCCCATCCCCTACTCTTCCCCCCGTATCCACCTCCCCTCCTCCGCCTCCCCTTTCCCTTGCCTCCCCTTC
>NC_134809.1:34672895-34677895 GCF_046742065.1 Oratosquilla oratoria | reverse complement strand
AGCTATCCCCACCTCGTTCTCACTCTCTCCCACATTTCCAAACATCCCACGCTTTATTCTCCTCCCTCTTTCCTTCCACCTCCACTCCACTCCATTCCAGGCTCATTCTGTCTTCCAGCGAGTCTCTCATCCCGGTTCCATCGACTCGTATTGACAGCTTCGTCCCGGTGGCACGTCCAAGACGGAAGTGCTGCACGAAGAGAAATAGTCAAAGATGGAGCGTGGAGCGAGGCCCAGTTGGTTCCGAGGTTGTTTATAGTTAGGGAATGGTGAAGAGGCTTGTGGTAAGGGTTATGAGGTATGGGGGGCTGATGGGAAAAAAATAATACAATTTTTTTCTATTCAAGAATGTGTCGTGATACATATATTATTTTCAGATTAATGTTATCTTTTTTTTTATCTAGGTGAGGTAGTAACCTCTCGTTTTCCTTTAACCCTGTACTGCAGAATCATCCAACGTTAGACTGGATAAAATCCTTAAAATCGAATTCATCCTTTTATTAAGTAGAGAAACAGAAGAAACTGGCGTAACAAATTAGTGTCTTTTTACACAGCTGGACCACTGACAGGCGATACGCCTAACAGGAGTTTGGTGAGAAGATTAAATAGAGAATACATAATATATGTCATTTATTACAGCTACCTACTAAATACTAGCAAAAACTAACGAGGTGTTTTTTCAGTAGGGAAAACTATAAAGCTACTGAAATATCTTAGCATTTTGTTAGAGTAGCGTTTTCTACGTTGAATTGAACCACCTGACATTGGTTAGGATAAAATTTGTAAAATTCATCATGGAAATATGGAACTAAATTAAAAAACAATTAAATTTCTCGTTGCTAAATAAAGTCGTATGGTGTTAGACAGAATAAAACCTTCAGGAGCTTGTTATTGGATCCAATGGTTTAATGACAAAGAAATGTGAGTGATATGTCACTATGTGAGTTTAGCTTCGGCCGAGGGCATCATCAGTGTTTAAGGTGATAGGGTAGTGATTCTCAACCAATCCTGTCCATCAGCCTGGTTCATTTAACCGTTTACCTCTTTACCTCCATTAAAAGAATGGATAGCTGTTACATAGGCTCAGAAAAAGGAAGAAAAGGGAAAATAACTCTCAGTATAAAGGTTTTGTATAAAATAACATTTGAAAGGAAAGAAAACATATATACGAGTATATCCCATATATGTATATATATATATATATGTATATATATATATATATATATATATATACATGTATATATATATACACATATGCATGTGTGTATATATATATATATATATACACATATAAATATATATACATGTATATATATATGTATATATACATATATGTATATATATATATATACATATATATATATATGTGTGTATATATATATAATATATATATATGTATATATATATATACATATATATATATATATATATGTATATACATATACATATATGTACATATACATATATATATATATATATATATATATACATATATATAATGTTGTTAACCAAATGAAGCATGTAAAAGACTTAACACTAAATTTTCAAGTATCATATATTTATCCCATTACCATGTATTTAACCGAGGGGAATAAATTGCCCACTTGAATATTGCAATGAAGAGTGACAATCACTTCTCCTTACAGACGGATACTCTTGTCAACAAAGCGACTACGCTGCAGACTCTAGCATGCAACAACCCTCTTAATCCTTTCTCTTCGTGGTTGATTCCATCGGCTGAATAAAATCATCTAGCGGCAGCTAGAACAAATGTATAAGGCCTGAAAAGAGATGGTAAATTCAAGAACAAATAGAACACGAGTACATTCGATTGATCTAATTTCTTCAACATTGTTAGTTTGTCGATGTTGTTTCCACTAAGGTCAAGGGATACCTGTAACTTACTGGTGTAATCTGGCCTGATCGATCCTACCCTTCTCCAGGTCAGAGTCCGTTTTTCAGTTGTATGGAGGAGCCAACTCTTAGCCGGAAAAATATCTATGAATTGCGGCAGCGTGTTGGAGAAGTTAAGTACGCTCCTTCGGAACCTCTTCAGACCCTTCCCTATTCATACGAACTAAGTTAGTCCCCGTGTCTCCCCTTACCATATACCTCTATCTCTCCCCTCTTTCTTTCTCTCCTCTTCCTCTCCTCCTCATTGCCCTACTCCCTTGGTTACCTCCCTCCTTCATTTTATTTTATTTTCCCTGGCCTCATCATTTATCCCCCCTTACAGACACACACACTGAGCATCTTCTTTCCATGATGTCTCACCCTAATCCGAAGTTCTTCCATTACCCTTTCTCTCGGCTTCCCCGTCTCTGATCTCCCCGGCTTTCTTGCTTTCTATCCTCCCCCAACCCCACCCCCTCTCTTCAACAACCCATTACCCTCCTGTCCCTCCCCCCTTCTCCCTTCCTTCCCTCCCCCCATGCTTGCTGGCATCAAGGGTCATCACCACCCCCACCCACCCCCTCCCACCCCCCAGTAATTGAGAGGGAATGGCCGTAAACGACTGCGCGCGTCCCACATCAAAGACCGCTTCGATGATGGTATCACTTGGGTATCGGAATAACATCGTCACATGGGGGGCTTCGGGTGGGCGCTGGAGGAGGACTATGAATGCAAATGAGTCAAGTGTAAGGCCCGAATCTCTGCGTCCTTTCGTTTATCGTCCGTATGCTGCTTTCTCCCGCGGCGTCGAGTACAGTATGTCTCTCGCTTCTTCCCCCCCAAACGCTTCCTTTCTTGTCACCTTCTCCCCCCTCCTCCGCCTTCTGTTTCTTCTTCTCCTCCTTCTCCTCTCCTCCTTCTCCTCTTTTTTCTATTTTTCTTCCTTCTTTTTTTCCTTCTACTTTTCCACCTCATACTTTTCTCCCTCTTCCTCCCCTTTCTTCTTCTTCATCTTCTCCTCCCCTCCTCTTCCTCCTTCTCCTCCTCCTCCTCCTCCTCTTCCTTCTCCTTCTCCTCCTGCTCTTCCTTCTTCTCCTCCTCTTCCTTCTCTTCCTCCTCCTCCTCCACCTACTCCCTCTCCATCCCCCTTTCTTCTTCCTCCTATCCCTCTTCTTTCTATTCCTCCTCCTCCACATTCATCTCTTACTCTTTTTTCTCTTCCTTCACCTCCTCTTTCTCCTCTTTCACCTCTTCCTTCTTTTAACCTCATCATAATCCTTTTCCCCTTACTATCTTTCCCTCTCCTTCTCTTCCATCTCCTCCTCCTCCTTCTTTTCCTCTAACCCGTTTTCCACCTCGTCGTTGTCTTTCAGACGAGCTACTACCGAGATTCTTTTTCACTGTAAGTTGGAAAGCGATGGCGCTTGTTGTTTTACGTCCAACAGAATCCCTCGTTATCGAAGTAAACTTTGTTTTGTAACGATAAACATCTGCTCACTGCTGTTACCGTATATCGAGGCTTTTCCCCACATTTCAGCCCCTGCACATTTTTTTTTTTTTTTCGGATAAACGATTGGTATGAACTGTGTTTCGGTCGAGGTAGCTCTCCGCTGAGACTAAGGTCCATCTATCCACCAATTGTCAGGTCGACAGGGTTAGTGATCTTTTGATAAACGTCTTTCATTAACGTGTTTTATATCAGACGATGTCACATTCTCTATTTTCTACCCCCACTCTCTCTCCTTCTCTCTCTCTCTCTCTCTCTCTCTCTCTCTCTCTCTCTCTCTCTCTCTCTCTCTCTCTCTCTCTCTCTCTCTCTCTCTCTCTCTCTCTCTCTCTCTCTCTCTCTCTCTCTCTCTCTCTCTCTCTCTCTCTCTCTCTCTCTCTCTCTCTCTTTCTCTCTCTTTTCTCTCTCTCTCTCTCTTCTCTCTCTATCTACTTCTCTCTCTCTCTCTCTCTCTCTCTCTCTCTCTCTCTCTCTCTCTCTCTCTCTCTCTCTCTCTCTCTCTCTCTCTCTCTTATCATTCGTAGAAATCTATCAAACACCGGTTGCCAGGAGAAACAGAATGGAACAAAATCTCGTTAAAAATCGTAATTACGAATTTTGGAAACTCGTTTATCGCAAGTTCCCAGGCGATACCAGGTCCCCCTGCTTGGTATGTGCGCACTGGTAAAGTAAACACATCTCATGTTCCAGGAAAACACCACTTGACTTTATGATCGTGATATAGGAAGGCAAAGGAAAGAAGGCGGCTGTTAGGGAGTGCTTAGGGAAGATGTGTGAAGCGAAGAGGACACGCAAGAGGAAAAGCAAAGAAGACAGGAAGAAAAATTCTGAAGTGAAATAGGAGGTCGAAAAGGACATGGAAGAAGCGAGGAGCGGAACGAAACGAGGGATGGTGGTTAGGAAGGTGAATGAGAATAATGCGCTGAGAAGGGGAAGAGGTAAATAAGGAGAAAGGGAAGGAGGAAGGAAGGGGAAGAGGACGAGTAAGAAGAAGAGGAAGACGATGAAGAGGACAAGGACAAAGTAGAGGAGGAAGGGTAAGAGAAGGACGAGAACGAATAGGAGGAAGGGAAGAAGAAGAGGAAGAGGAAGATGGGACTGTTACGAACTCGAAGAAAGACGGTAGTGGAGGGGAATCTTTATATGGGAAATCATAGAGGGTTGGGTGGTAGTAAATAGGGGGACGAAGGTGGGAGAGGATGTGGGGGAGGGGGAGGAGAGGAAGAGAAGAATGGCAGGGGACGGAAGAAGAGGGCTGGAGAGGAAGAAGAGGAGTGTCGTGTTGGGCAGGCACGATAAGGGAAGCTTTAATTTAAAACCTTGAGCAGCATATATTGAAAATAAAATTTGAATTTTTTCCTACTAGAGAAGCAGAAGTGGAAGGGGATTGAGGAGAAAAAAATGAGACTATGAGCAAAGAAGGGAAGATTAGGACAAAGCAGGAGATAATGACATAGAAAATGCGAAAACACAAAGAATGAAACGATGAGAGAGATTGCAGTAGGGGTAGAATAATGTAGTCGAATAGGTATGGATTTGTATATCGAGTAACAAAAATTGTAAACAAGAAGGAATGAAAAATTAGCCAACCGTGGTATAG
>NC_134809.1:34657895-34665395 GCF_046742065.1 Oratosquilla oratoria | reverse complement strand
TCAAGGGACGAAAAGCGAAGGAAACGAATCGAATACAGAGAAAGGCCCGACAGAAAGTGGCGGTGGTCAAGCGAGAGACGCGCTGGTCATTCAGCCTTTTGCCACTCCTTCTCGGACCACAAACGGAGGAGGACAAGGAGGAGGAGGAGGAGGAGGAGGAGGAGGAGGAGGAGGAGGAGGAGGAGGAGGAGAATGAGGAGGAGAACGAGGAGGAGGAGGAGGAGGAAGAAGATGAGGAGGAGGAAGTGGAGGGAGAATGAGGAATGAGAGGAGAAGTAAGAAGAAGAGGAATGGGAAGGAAGAGGAGGAAAGAAAAAAAAAAGGATAAAAGAAAGATATTGAATAGGACGAATGAAGAGTATAGCAAGAGTAACTGGAAGATATGGATGGGATAAAAGCTTATCATGTTTGAAGGAGAGGAGTCAGAGGTAACGGAAGACGATATAATGTGGGAGAGGGAAGCTGGGAGGATATAACAAAAATAATGAAAGCTTTTGAATGTTTTTAAACGAATATGGTATTTTGTGATTTATCTCTTCAGTACTAGGTTTCATGACAGGCCAAATAAAATTAGCTGTTGTTAGTCAGACTATAATATGCAATGAACAGCATCGTGACAGAGGTAAAAGTTCAGCCAGATGTGGCACTCTGTTAACATTGTTCTGGAAAACGTAGTTAAAATGGAAACTTCGATGAGCAACTGTTGCTCACAAATTGTACATCACATTTACTTGGTCTGCCACCAGGTGATCTCATTAAGGGATAGGTTTAATAATACGCAAAGTTGGAGGGAATGAACTATATCTTTGACAAATGTGAATGGAGGAACAAACAGAGGCTGTGGAGGAGGTCTGGAAGCTGAATCATTGTGGAGAGTTCACAAAAGGAGAGAAGGGCAATGAGTGTGTGAGGTAATGGAAACGTCTAAGAGCCCGAGAGGAGGAGGTAAAGTAGAAGGAGAAAGTGTGGGGGAAGTAAAGGAAGAGGGGAGGAGATAAAAGAAGAGGAAGAACAGTAGCTAAAGGAGGAAGAGAAGGAGGTGAGGAAGGAAAAGAAAGGGAACAACGAGGTAAAGCTGCGGTAATGAAAATTTTGGGGGGATTTTGTTTCGGCTGATATTAGAGAATTTTATTTACCTGAGGTGCTGACTGGAGACAAAACGGGGTCTTAGAAGATCGAGACCCCGTTTTGACCCAAGTTTGCACCCCAGCTGATGAAATTCTCTGGTCTTACACGCGCAGAACTCTAAAATGTGCTTTGCCCTACCAAAAGTGGCTAAAAGGTGTAAGAAGTGTAAGATATTGTAGAGGGTCAGGCTGGTGTAAGGAGACCTCGAGGTCAGTGTGCGATGAAGCTCTGCAGGGGTCCGAGGGGAAGGCACCATAGAGGGTCAGTGGGGAGTATTCGGGGTTTGTCGTGGAAGAAACCTCTTGGATGGCGTGCATTGAAGAGGCTCTAGGGAGGGTCTACTCGTATAGGAAAGAGAACCTCGACTAGACCAAGAGAAGACTAAGATATTTCAAATTAGATCGATAAAAGTAGTAGACCTACTCGTATGTGGGACATACTCTCATCCTAGGTATTTCCATGTGTATCCCAGTATTCAAATGTTTGAATTCATTTGTGTCAGATCAATCTTCAACCCTCTGGAAGCTAAGACTAGTATTCTTGTATTCATGTACACAGATTATGATGCATTTTTATTTGATTATTTTTGTTGTTGCTATTAATATCATTGTTTCTAGTTTCAAATCAATTACAGCGTCCCCTGATATAATCTGGTTATACGGATAATATAATTATCACTTTATTACTCCCTTGATTTTCTGCGTTCTTCGTGATACCTCACACAAAAACAAATGCATGGTGTGTTACCGTCACACGATTTCTTTCAGTTCTAATATAAGAATCGTAATCTTTTTTGAATTTCTACAATAAAAACTTACTTCATGAGTGGATTGTGAGCCTATGAAACAAATTGCTTCATTGTGGGCCAACCATTCCACACGATGACACATGGTTTTTGGACTTTGTCTTGGTTAAGAAGAGGTGGTCTTCCGTCCCAGAGGGTGTAGACTCCGACTTCAAGGGTGTGTTGATCGTAAATGACCTCCTCTGCACTCCTTTACCCCGTCATCTGCATAACATCGCCTCCCCTTAGCCACATTATTGAAGGGATTTAGAAAAATCTACATGCCGTACGAAGTCCCCAACTTTAGCAGTATGACAACCATAACTCCCGTAACTTATGAGTACTTGAGTCATAGCCCAAAGGAAATTTTAACACTAATTATGCAGTGGTTGGCTCTTTGAGTTACTTTTGTATCAATCTTAAATATAATCTTACAAACAAAAGGTTTCTTGGTGATATTTTAGTTGGGTCACTGACTGCTTTATTAATGTTTTTTTTTTTTTTTTTCTATAGTGGGGTCTATCGATGATATCGTGAACTGGGCCAACGGCCAAGACATAGTACTTTCTTGTAGCTTATGAATGTTTCTCGTTCTTTATTTATCATAAACACACTTGCTTTTTATTCGAATGTTTGGAAATACCTTCAGGAGTATTTCATAACTAAATGTCGTTCTGTATTCATCATCAGCACGCTTGTTCTTTATTCTGAATGCACAGATCTTGAGATGCCTTGTCATTCTTATTCATAAGCATATTTACTCTTCATATAAAATACCAGAAAGATAGTACAAGCTTGGGAATATGATTCTGAAAGGAAGACTGGAACACAACTGGAAATTGAAGTGGAGAGACTGGACTCCTAAAACGCTTTAGTTCTATGATAGTTTAAAGGTTCTTCCTAGTGAAGTTTTTCTTTTCTTTTCTTTTTACGGGCAGAAGAGAAAATATATCCTAGATATTCATTTCGCATGACCATAAATAATAGGTCTTTATCTTTGTTTTCTGTTGGAATATAAAGTATGATAGACACTATCCATTTTATTTTAATAGAACCTAATTTTTCGGACCCATTTCACTTCATTAACCATTAACGGGTCACAATGGAGAACTCCTTACCTTATTTCATGTCCTATGGAATACTATGGCAAACGTGATAGCTTCCCATCGTGGTCTCTGTAAGATCCTATGACTCCAGCTTAAATTAGGTCTATCAAGGCCAAAAATATGTTATTCTATAATTAAAATTGAAAGTTTATATAGACACATGACTTTGCTTAAATTGAAGTTGAATGTGTTTTGTGTTTAAATTGAAGCTGTAAGTCTATACACAAGTTATTTGATATTTTGTGCTCAAATTAAAGATGAAGAGCTATGCTAGCCACGTGTAATTTTCCACATAAATTGAAAATAAATGTCAATACAAGAATATGATTGTTTGTACTTGAATTTAAATTGAAGGTCTATATGAGTATATAATCGTTGTGCTTAAATTGAACTTGAATGTCTAAAATTACTTGAAGTCTGTAGACTACCATTGAGTAATATTTGCCTCTCCGAATATTCTATGGTCTTTGCTAAACCTCTTGTTTACAGAGGCTTTTCAGTATTAAAATAACTAATTTTCTTTGAGACAAAACAGGTAATAAGTACAAAGTCATCAAGAACATACGATTCTGAATACCTTCAACATTTTTAAGAAAACACACATGAAAACACACACACACACACACACACACACACACACACACACACACACACACACACACACACACACACACACACACACACACACACACACACACACACACACACACACACACACACACACACACATACACACACACACACACACACACACACACACACACACACACGCACGCACACACACACACACACACACACACACACACACACACACACACACACACACACACGCACACACGCACACACACACACGCACACACACAAAAAATACATACACACAAACATATAAACCTAAACAAGTACATGGGCATTTAGTATGCTTCACTGTGTTTTTATACTAAGCAGGCCTATATGTGAAGATTCATTTTGAATCATAGTTTCTATTGAGTAATACTAATATATACATTACCGTCCTGATTTAACCGTTACCAGATGATTTCATTCAGGCTAGATGTAGCGCCCAACTTCAGTTTCTTTTTTAAATATTTCTTGTCATCTTGTGCAGCAAAATCTTATGTTTTTAGCTTGGCTTTTAAGGAAAGTCTCCACATAGGCTAAATGGCATAAATTGTTAACATGTATCATTTTCCTTTATTCCAGGTAAGTCGCACTTCAAGGAACATCGCCAACGCTTGAAGGTGTCGTGGAGGAGCTGGTCTTGACGCTGCGTCACGGTACGTTTGCCTCTGGAGGGAACCATGGAAACAGGAAGCTCATAACCGGAAATGGAAAGAGAAGGAGAAGGAGGAGGTGGAGGAGGAGGAGGAGGAGAAGAGGGACGAGGAGGAGGAGGAGGAGGAGGAGGAGGAGGAGGAGGAGGAGGAGGAGGAGGAGGGGAAGAGAGAGGAACGTGGAGGAAGAGGGAGCGGCACGTGGCCATTGGACGCTTGACCATCGCAGGCGGCAATAAAGAGAAGTCTGAGAAACACGTGGTCGTGATGCCATGCACGGCGTAGCACGTGCCGCGCCTTGACGACCTTATCCTCCCTCCCATCCCATTTCCTCCCTATTTATCTCCCCCGTCCTTCCTTCTCCGTTCTCCTCCCTCTTCGGTGTTATTCCGGCTGAATAACAAATGTAATTCGATGCTCAGAAATTGGTTATCAAGTTTTAATAAAGCAACTCCTTAAGTAGTCTGAGGTGTCACAAACAGATGAAAAAAGTTGGTTGGCGGCAGTCGAGAGTAAAAGGAGGTAATGTGATCCCGTGTCGACTCCGTCTCGCACAAGAATTGTTACGTAGCAATAACAGATCAGTTGAAAAAGATAGACTCACCACTGCATTCTGCGTTGGAGTCGTTCTCACCTATCGTGGTCGCTTTCCTTATAGCCATTCCGTAACACACATAACGATCTCATCAACCACTTCATCTTCAGGAGCATATGCTCTTTCATTAGGGCTTCTGTGTCACAGTAAGCTTCCTTTCCCCCTCGTGCCCTACACAATATTTCTCTCTCTCTCTCTCTCTCTCTCTCTCTCTCTCTCTCTCTCTCTCTCTCTCTCTCTCTCTCTCTCTCTCTCTCTCTCTCTCTCTCTCTCTCTCTCTCTCTCTCTCTCTCTCTCTCTCTCTCTCTCTCTCTCTCTCTCTCTCTCTCTCTCTCTCTCTCTCTCTCTCTCTCTCTCTCTCTCTCTCTCTCTCTCTCTCTCTCTCTCTCTCTCTCTCTCTCTCTCTCTCTACTTCTCTTTCTGTCTCCTTCTCTTTCCTCATCCTTCTTCCTCTCTTCATCCTTTTTCTACTTTTCTTCTTTGTCCAGCTCCTGCTCTTCCTATTGTTTCTCATCCTATTCGTCTCCACCACCTCCTCCTCCTCCTCCCTCCTCCTCCTCCTTCTCCTCCTCCTCCTCCTCCTCCTCCTCTTGCTTCTCCTGCTCTTCTTCTTGCCTCTCCCCCTCTTCCACATTCACCACAATCACGTCATCCTCCTCCTGCTCCCCCTCATGTTTCTCTTCTTCCTACTCGTCCTTCACCTCCTCTTTCTCCTCCAGCTTCTACTCGCCTCCTCCTCGTCAATCACATCTTATTTGCCCTCTTCTTCGTCCTCCTCCTCATCCTGGTCTTCACACCATGTTCCTCATCCTCTTCCTCTTCGTACTCCACTCCTCTTTCATCTCTTTCCATAACTTCTTTACCTTCTCATTCAAGTCTTCTTCCTAATTTTCCTTCTTTGCTCAGGATCTTTCTTTTCATCCTTATTGTCCTTCTACTCCACACTGCTGCTCCTTTTCCAACGCCGTTTATCCTCCACCTTCTCCTCCCTCTTCTCCTCCTCCACCTCCTCCTCCTCCTCCTCCTCCTCCTCCTCCTCCTCCTTATCATCATCATCATCATCATCATCATCATCATCATCATCATCATCATCATCATCATCATCATCACCATCATCATCATCATCATCATCATCATCATCATCATCATCATCATCATCATCATCATCATCATCATCATCATCATCATCATCATCATCATCATCATCATCATCATCATCATCATCATCATCATCATCATCATCATCATCATCATCATCATCATCGTCATCATCTTCGTCGTTGTTATCGTCGTCGCCGTAGTCATCATCATCAGCAGCAGCAGCAACAACATCATTTTCATCACCATCTTCTTTCCAACCGTCAAATTCTGTTGTATAACATCTCTATCCCATTCACATTCCGTCTCATTGGTTTTGACTGATAGCTTCACACCTCATTCTATTGTTTCCACTCCAATTTTCTTTTCATTCTTTCACTTTACCTTTACACTCCTTTACATCCGCTCGATCCACCTCTCCTTCCTATCCCTCCTCTCTTACTGTTACCCTTCGCGTTTTACTTCGTCTCCTTCTTCAAACATTTTCGTGCTCTTCTTCTTCCATCAAATCTATCACTACCATCGCCCCTTCCATCTCCACATCTCCTTGCACATCAACTTTCAATTCTTCTCCTGTCTCTTCCTTCTACTCGTCCTTTTCCACTCCATTCTCCTTTTCCTATCTTCCTCTTCCTTCTTCTCCTTTTACTCCTACTTATTCTATATTTCCTACTCCTCTTCCCTCACCTCGTCATCATTCTCCTCCTCCTCCTCTCCCTCATTCTCTTCGTCCTCCCCCTGCTCGTATAGACTTTCTGCCCAGCCATTTCCTTTTCCTTTCGCCTTTCCCATTTCTTTCTCCCATTTTGACCATTTTCCTTCGTAATGACTGCCCCCTTGGAGACAATGACCTCCTCATCCTCATTCTCATCATTCTCCTCCTCCTTCTCTTATTCCTTCTCCTTTTACTAACTCTTCTCCCCTCTGTCTTCTTTTAGTCCTCTTCTGTCTTCTTTCAGTGCTTTTCCTTCTCATCTCTTCCTCCTCCTTATCTCTTCCTCCTCCTCTTCATACTCATACTCAACGTCATTCCCATCCTCTTCATCTTCCTCGTCAATCCTCTCATCCTCGACTTCATCTTCATCATCATCCATGTTTCTGTTCTCACTCTCACCTTCGTAGTTATCCCTAAAATTCTCATCCTCTTTCCTGTGCTTTTCACCCAAATCCTTTTCTTTCTTGTTATTGTCCTGGGCGTGGTTATTAGTGTACTAGTTCGAGGAGAGGGAACCCAGAGCCCCGAACCATCCCCAATGACACTCTGTGACTGTCCCTTACCCTTGCAGACACAATCAAAGGACAAATTTAATGCTTCCAATACTTGTTTAACATGTAAGTATAAACACACATACACACACACACATACACACACACACACACACACACACACACACACACACACACACACACACACACACACACACACACACACACACACACACACACACACACACACACACACACACACACACAGACACACACACACAAACACACACACACACACGCACACACACAGAC
>NC_134809.1:34647895-34650395 GCF_046742065.1 Oratosquilla oratoria | reverse complement strand
CTGGAAGAATCTTGATTGATCGAAACTCCTTCAGGCTCGAACTTGCTACTCCCTCTTACGAACTCCCTCTCGCAGATACAGAAGGTAGTTTCTTTTTACCAGAAATAATCCAGAAAGTACGTCACTCTGATAAAGAATTTTAGACAAAAATAGATGGAGGAGGATAGAAATAAGTGCCAGAAAGTGGTCGATGGATAGATGAATAGGCAGGCAAAGAGAGAGAGAGAGAGAGAGAGAGAGAGAGAGAGAGAGAGAGAGAGAGAGAGAGAGAGAGAGAGAGAGAGAGAGACAGAGAGAGAGAGGAAGGGTGGGTGGATGGGAGATTGAACGTTTACTTTGTGAGCCTCACGCCGCCACCGCCTGGCACAAGGCGTCTTGAAAGGGCCCCATTATCTAATGTCATAAAGGCCACAGGTTAAGAGATTACAGGAGTTGAATGCCCTGGAGTATAGACTCGAAGGCTCCTGCGCAAGTTTCCTCGAGGATGATATGGCCATGGACAGGAATTAGGACGTGGTTTCAGCATCCTTTTATAGGCATTTGGGTTCCGCTACCTAGGCTTGACACTGTGTGTGTGTGTGTGTGTGTGTGTGTGTGTGTGTGTGTGTGTGTGTGTGTGTGTGTGTGTGTGTGTGTGTGTGTGTGTGTGTGTGTGTGTGTGTGTGTGTGTGTGTACGTGTATGTCTGTGTGTGTGTGTATGCGTGTGTCTATGTGTATGTCTGTGTGTGTGTATGCTGATCTTAGGAGTGAGAATGATAGTCTACATCTCATCCATGAAACAATGCTGCTTTTTGGTTGTTGTTTCTTTTTAGCCATTACCTCAGCCAGCCGAGCGTAGAATGCCTTTGCTCTAGGACCCATCCCACCTGAAGTCGTAAAAGTTATAGGAATGAATGAGCCCTGGTCTACATTCTGTATGCGCTCTTCGTACATCCTGATCTTCTCATACTCGTTCCGAGAGTGGGATGCCTCAATAGTTAGGTTGCTGTAACAGGGGGCCATCGGATCAAATATTCGCATGTCAAAGAAAGCCAATTGTCCCCGTGTCCAGAAACCTCTTGCGCTGACATCCACTCTTGCTTCATCTGATGTGTTGGACGTGCGGTATCTGAAGTTCTCCCCTCCTAGTGGGAGTAATGTTGGTTCGATAGTCACATCCTTGCACACCTGAAGCATTTGGGCAGTGAGATCTCTTACCTCATCATGTCGCATGCAAATGAAACCACCCTGCTTGCATATCATCGCATGGTCTGGAGTAAATTGTACACCACAGGAGCATCTGTTAGGCAGCCCTCCCAGTGGCCATTCATACCTCAGGGCAATGGCATCCGTGAATTCTCTTTTTTTAAGGTGAATCCCTTTGCCCTGATTGGTAGTGCTGTCAGCCAATTGGACGCCCCAACTTCCTGCGCCATTGTTATCTTTCTTTTTATATAATTCGATAGCCGAGCTAGAAGTGCTTGAAGTTCCTCCTTCTGCCTCTCCTCCCTTCCCTTTGAAATGTTTCTTCTAATTTCTCTAATTTCCTCCATGATAGTCTCCTTCCGTTGATCTTGTGACACGATGTTGTTTGTCAATGAGGACGTGAGTTTCATGGAGTTTTGCTGTTCTGTGTCGGCAAGGTTTAGCGGATTGGAGATGCCTAGCCCTCCCATTCTAGGTGGAAGTTCCACAAGTTTTCTTTCCTCTTCGTTTATTGTCCGTCCATTGGTGATGGCCGGTATTAGCTCGTTTCTGATGGTTTCTTCAAGGGGTCTTAGTAGGTCGGTGATGTTCGGTACCGTCCTTAATATGTAGTTCCACTTATGTTTCACACCATATATGAATGCGGCATATGCCGCCTGCGGTTTGGTCTTTGCAAAGTTGGCTAGAATCCTAACTTCCGCCACCCATTCTAAAAATGGTAGTCAATTATCCACCTCCCATTCAACTTTGAATTTAATATTAGTGGCTAAGTTGTTTAGATCTTTTGATGCTTTCTTTGAACAACTAAACAACTTAGCCACTAATATTAAATTCAAAGTTGAATGGGAGGTGGATAATAGACTACCATTTTTAGATATCCTACTAATACGGCATCAGGATCAATTGTCTTTCACAGTGTACATAAAGCCCACACATACGGGGAGTTATGTGCACTTTTTCAGTCACCATCCTGATAAAATTAAATATAGTGTTGCCTCAGGTCTTTTCCTGAGGGCACTTAGATTATGTAGTCCACATTATTTGGAAATGGAGATAACAACCATCAGGAATCAATTAAAAAGAATAGGGTATCCTGATTGGTTTCTAAATAGAGCCCTAAGTAAAGCCAAAACTAGTTACTTTGGATCCACTTCCCATTCCAGTAAGAACTTCAGTTGGGACAAAAACTGTATTAAATTGCCTTATAATAGGTCCTTAAATGACATTTCTCAATTTCTTCCACAGGAAGATATTAAAAAAAATTTCAGTTATCCCAATAATTTGTTTAAGAAAATAGTCAATGTACATCAAACA
>NC_134809.1:34635395-34640395 GCF_046742065.1 Oratosquilla oratoria | reverse complement strand
CTTATTCATTCCAGCTTTCCTACCTCTGCAGAGAGAAAAAGAGAGAGAGAGAGAGAGAGAGAGAGAGAGAGAGAGAGAGAGAGAGAGAGAGAGAGAGAAAGAGAGAGAGAGGGAAAGATTAAGACTCAAGAAGTTTGTGTATCCATGTTATCTTCAGCATTGAAGGGGAAAAATGTAAAACTCCGGTCTGTATAGATTCGTACCTGTTCTGGAAACGAAATATCTTGAAGTCGTAATTCTTTAAAAAAAAAGTAGTACGCCTTCGTTAGGGAAAAGCGAACCAGGTCGAGCTATTAGAAAAATATATTTAGGAATGTTCTCTTATATTATTCAGCGATTAGTATTAACCCTGTTGTTTTGTCTATGGGTAATATTTTTCAAGCAGGGGAATCTCACAGAAAAATGAGACTTCAAACTATAGTAACACAATAGTATTTTTTAATGATAGAGCTATTAGAAAAATATATTTAGGAATGTTCTCTTATATTATTCAGCGATTAGTGGTAACCCTGTTTTTGTCTATGGGTGATATTTTTCATTCAAGCAGGGGAACCTCACAGAAAAATTAGTCTTCCAACTACAGTAACACAATAATATTTTTTAATGATATTACTTATCTTGGATCCCAGAAGGTTCTGATAGAACCTCATCCTTATTGGTGCCACAAAACAAACGCGGCCTTGGTATGACTTAGGATGATGTCAAAAGTGCGTCTTTGCTTGTACTCGTAGACAGTCGCAGGAAGAGGCAAAAATCAGGTATGTCTTGTTAGAAAAAATATATTACTTACAATATTTCCATTTGACCTCTTTGGTATAGTGACCTACTCTAAGTTCAATAAAATATCTTGCCATTCGTCGTACTAATATCTTAAAAGTACTCTATCGTATAAACGAGTCAGTTGAGAATTTGTTACAGTGTTTCCCCATAAGCTGAATAAAATTGCTTGTCTCTAGTCGTCTCAAAATATATAAAGAACGTCATCACGTAAAGGATTAGCATGTATGAATATCTATTATCATTTCTATGTTATATGTATACGCGTACACACACAAAGTCTAATCTTCTCTATACAAACATTTATTTATACATACTCTCAATCCTCATACATCACCATTCATGTATACATGCATATATGCATCTATGCATGCATGAATGTATTGTGCATATAAATGTACATTTACTTTACTCAATTACATATATGTGTACTTATACACGTAACCAGAAATATGCAGACCTGTATTTGATATAAATATATATACACACACACATATTCAGCTATACATGTGAGCATGAAAGCGTATCTATTGGTAAATGTGTACTCTTCTAAAACTCAAACGTAAAGTTGTACAAACTAGTCGAAACGTATTTTTTCTCGTTGAGTTCATTTTTCACTCTGACCTAAGTGAAACATTATGTTAGACCAGCGTTTCTTAACATTTTCCGACCTCAGCACACCTGTAGTGAGGTGTAGGCCGTCCATCACCCCTTAACTTTGGTAAAGATCGTGTTACTACAAGGACAAAATGTGAAGTGCAGTGCAGTTTGATCCTTTATTTTTTCATTCTCCAAAATAAAAACATTAAGGATGCCAGTCCTATTGGCAAAAGCAATAATAATAAAAATAAACACATGAACAAAATCAAAATACACCGCAGGGTAATGAAACATACACTCAATGCGATTTTTGCTGTTGTTTATGTGACACTAGTTTTCCTAATCGCGGTTTTGTACTAGCTAGAGCCACCCTCATATCGCGGAGCAGCCACCTTGAAGGCGGTTTCGGACGATTGTTTTGATCAGAAGCATGGTTGAGAATACCTTCTCACACAAGTAGGTTGTTGGAAATGGAATTATCTTCTCCAGCGCTTCATTTGCCAGTTCAGGGTACGCTACCAACTAATCACACCAAAAACCCGACAGTGGCAATGTACGGGATTTTGTCTGACAACTTTGGTTCACCTGTAAATCAATAAGCTTCTCCTTTAGGTTGTCAGCATCAATTATGTCTGCCTGGAAGGGTTGTTGAACCCATTCTGGAAATGTTTGATCCTTGGGAAAGTGCTTTACTATGGTGGTCTCAAGGTGCGAGAGGTAAGCAACAACATTTTCTACAAGCATGGGGTTGATTGTCTTATACACCAATTTCTCTTTAAGGCTAGGAAAGCTTCCCATACTTCCTCCTCCTGGATTCGACGTTTCCAGAGTGAGAGCTTCCTCTTGAAGGCTTCTACCTTCTCTGTGCAAAGAATGTTACTAGCAAACATGCCTTGCATGGGCAAGTTAAGGTCATTCAAATGGCTGAAAATATCTGCCAGATAGGAGAGAGAAAGGATGAACGTTTCGTTCACGAATTTTTCAGCAAAGTTACTCTGATACTCTCAGAGAAATAATGTAATTTCTTCATTCAGCTCTACAATGCGAGTCAGGATTTTCCCACGGGAGAGCCACCGCACTTCTGTGTGGAGGAGAAGATCTTGATGTTCACTTCTCATCTCCTCTCAAAATGACTTGAACACAGACAACTCCGGATGAAATTCACAACTTGAACACAAACAGACAGAAATCCTTTGAGGTGAGGCGGCAATGTCTTTGCCGCCAAAGCATGACAATGTAGAACACAATGCTTCACAATGATATCTGGTATCCTCTCCTTTAACAGAGCAGCCAAGCCAGACCTATATCCTATTATGGCTGGGGCACTATCTGCGCAGACCGAACCTACCTTCTCTCATTTGATCTGATGCTTCTCAAAAAACTCGTGTACGGGTCGGAATACATATACTGCATTCGTCGTCGTTTGCAAAGCCTCACACGAGAGGAATTCATCTTTAATATCACCATCCTTGATGTACCGGGTATACACAAACAGCTGACTTATGTTGGAAACGTCAGTGGATTCATCCAACTGCAGACTAATTCGGACGGGACTCTCCTTAATCTTCTGTACAGTCTGGTCCAATATGTCGCAGCTCATCTCTGCAACTCTCCCTGCGATAACATCATTAGACAGAGGCAACTTCTTGGCTGACACTGTTCCTAGGACCAGTTCTACCATTCGTATGGAGGATGACTTAATCAGGTTTTCCGGGGCCGAATGCGAAGCCTTCATCCTGATATTGGTATGCCACCTCATAGGAAGCTTGTAGAAATGGTTTATGCACTGGCTCTGAAACAAGTAGGGGTAGTGTACCTTTTCTCACCTTCCTCACCCTCCTCCTGTTAGACCTTATAGGTCTGTCAGTTGCCACGTCTCGTTAGGTCTCTCCATTGTTGACGTTCCTCGTATTTTCTATCCCTCTCAACCTCCTCCAGTGAAGTTCCCCTCTTGTGCAGGGCCTGCTGGATATTTGTTCTCCATCTCATTCTTGGGCTTCCCACAGGTCTTCTTCCTTCTGGTTTCCATAAGTAGTACTTCTTTGGATATCTTTGCTCTTCCATCCCCATAACATGTCCGTACCATCTCAGCTGTCCTCTCTCCACATAGTCCAGTACATTCTCAACCTTTCTGGTTATATTTAGCCTTCTTAGCCTGTAGAGCCTCGAGAATCTGTTCATGTTCTGCAGCTGGATGCTTCGCCTGGTGTTCTCGGAGCCTAGCAGGTTTCAATTTTGCTCTACGATCGTCCAGGAGTGTTGTGAGGCCATACGTGACATACTCGTCACTCTATTTGCGTGTCTTCGGCATTGCAGAATCACAAAAGGCTGGTAGAAAAAACAAAGAGGCTGGTAGAAAAAACACCAATACATGGCACTGTCTATACAGGGCAATGTCTATATACGTATATATGTGTAGGAGCACAGAAAAAACACAGGAAAGGCTCAGCTACACAAAGGCGACGGAGAGTTAACAGGTAACCACACTCCGGCAAGGCGACACGCTTCACCCCACTGTCCTCTGAATCACTGATGCGCCCAATGCCTGTTACTTAACCTGTATGAGACGCGTTCGTTCGCTTCTCCATTTCTTCTCTCAAACCCATACTGCACAATCACCATTTCGCACACAGACACATATGCGTACACATACACATTTGTTACAATATAAAAGACTATTCTCAGGCCTCTATAGCCCACTCAGATTATCCATAGGTTGGGAACCACTGGTTAAGAGCGATTGAGGAAAAATGTACCTTCCAATGGTCTAACAGTTAGGCCACAGGGAGCTAAGCTATCCTTCCGCAGCTGCTAGCAGTCGTTCTCAAGACCAATCTCCCCACAAACCCTAATTCCCTAACCCTCACCACAGATCCTAAAACCTACGTCCTATCGTCTCTTTCACGCCAAGGCCTCCAACATTTTCAGTTCACTCCTGGCCCTTCCTTCGAGCGTATCTTATCCCCCATCTCTCACTAACCCTCGATTTACTGGATAGGGGAACCCCAAAGATGGATAAAACTACCTGGACACTGTCACAAAGAATTTCGTATTACGATTTTATACATTCAGTGTCTTTATTGGTTTCCGGCATATCGGTTTCGTCTTCTTTCACGTGAGCTTACGGCGCCAAATTTCTTTAGCCTTCTTTTAAGTTTTGTGTAAGGAGTGCATGTATGCTATCCCCTTAGCGACGCAGACGCCACATATTATATACTCGTATGGTAAGAGTTTTCTTGTAGGACCTCGAGAGGTCGAATGAATACATCAGCAACTCCGACGTTCAGAGTGAGAAGTAAAAACCACTGTCACCAAAATATGAAAAGAGAAGGATATTCAATTTATATTACAAACTTGTACTCTTGATGTCGACAATGAAACCGAATATAGTGCCACCTCTTCATTTGTGAGCAAGAAAAGTACTTCAGTTAGAAGTTAAAGGCCATTATTTCCTGTTGCTGACATGAAGTATAATTTATGGCTACAGGCGAGAACAGCTGTACCTGTAGGTTCCCTTTTTCAAGAAACAAATGATTTAGCAGAGCTGTGTGCGAAAGTGTCTACGTTCAAGTAAATACGTCTCTACGCAAGTTTCTCACACTGCTACTAACACTTTCGCCGTG
>NC_134809.1:34615395-34625395 GCF_046742065.1 Oratosquilla oratoria | reverse complement strand
TATATATCATATCTCATATATATTCTATATATATGTATATATATGTATATAAATACATATATATGTATATATATATATATATATATATACATATATATGTATATATATATATATATATATATATATATGATATCTCTTGATGGAGCAATCGGTTAAGTCACAATAGCATTTGTCATGTGCTAGGTGGGTTCGAGTCCTTGGCCGTGCCACGTTTCAGTTTCTGCATGTCGGCCTCTACGGATATCCCGATGTTGATGGCTTAGAATTAAAGTGCATTGTGGTTGATAAAAATGTACATATATATATTGTATATATATATATATATATATATATATATATATATATATATATATATATATATGTGTACATATATATATATATATATATATATGTATATATATATGTATTTATAACACTAAAGAGAATCTTTAGGCGTCAGATAGAATTAAGTTGATTAGGTTTTCTTAACGGAAATCTTCACCGGTATGGCAGTTCTTATTTCAGCATTAGGTTCAATCTCAAGTTGTATGAAATAGCTTATCTTTCGTGAAAAAATTTATAAAACAGTTATCGTAAGAAAGGGATTCAGGCGTACAATGTAAACACCAGTGAGCACAATGGCTGAATATTTGTTTCATCAATAATAGTGAAAGCATCCTCAGGAACTTACACGTCAGTTCTCATACCAGCAACCAAAACAGTACTTACATATTGAAGGACTGAGATTCTCAAAGAGTTAAGTCATCACTCACTCCATTGGATTTTGAATTGTCACTCGATTCTAGTCTTGATTATAGTCTAGATTCATGATATCCTCTCCTGTGCTGCTTCTATCCATATTGATTTAGTTATTCCTTTTCTGTCCAAGTCATCCTCCACGCTATCTATCCATTTCATTCTAGGTCTACCCTGTGTCTCCTTCTCGGTATTGCTCTCTCCAATACTCGTTTTGGAATTGTATAGCCTTCCATGCGCGCCATGGGCCCAGCCTATGCCAAGCAAACTCGCCACCTCTCTTTCTTTCCCTCCTCAGCCCTTCTCCTCCTCCTCCCCATTTTCCTTTCAATCTTCCTACACGTCATCTTTCTCCCACCTTTTTACCCCCACCTCTTCTTCCATGTTTACGTTTCTTCTTCACATCCTTATTTTACTTCTTCTCCCCTCTCCGTACTTTTTACAATCCTCTTCCCCTTTCTTTCTCCTTCCTTCCGATCGTCGTTTTCACTCTTTTCCACCATCTGTCCCCTTCCCCTTCTCTCTCTCATCTCATCTCACCTCTCCATGGTTTCTGCTCTCCCACTTTAACGAATCTTGGCCGCTTTTATCCCCTCTCCTGATACCCTGTAGCCTTTCATCTTTCTCTATTTGCATCACCGCTTCCCTCATCACCTCCTTTTGTTAACTTGTTTCTCCATCTTCGCCCTCTTCTTTCAATATGCACATGTGCTCATTTTCAATTTTTCGCTGTGACTTACGCTAGAGATCTTAGAATCCTTTTATTATCATTATTATCATTATTATTATTATTTTCTGTTATGTTGCGGTGATATTTCTTAGATGCTGATGCTACTGAGATTGTTGTGATGCTACATTTTTTTTTTTTTTAAACTGGTGCTGTTTTGTAATGTTGCTCTGTTCCTAAAATGTTATTCCTTTGGAGCTGAAGCTGTGCATGGGATATCATGACACTGCCTCCACAGCAGTTTTTCGGGTCCTGATGTCAAGTTGCTGTGTCTCGCTACATTGTCTGTGACCTGAGTGGTGTGACGGGGTTGAAAGAATAAATCTTCGTTCATGAGAGGGCGATGATGGCAAGGTTGATGAATAGGTTTTTGATGGATATGGAGTAAATGTATACTTTGACTCGGGCAATACCCTCATGAAAAGCCTTTTAGTATAAATATTTGTAAAGTTCACATACATGTATGCCCATAACATTTAGCATAAGACCTTCCCTCACCTGAATACAGTGTCTGGCCTTAACTAGAATAAAATCTTAGAAGTACATGAACGTAATAAAAGGGTTGATTGAAACATTCTACCACCATCCAGCAACCTGTTTCTCCTCTGAGCTGAATGAAATAACCCGGCGTTACGAGTAGATATTTGATGAACTTGATAAGTCAACGTTTGCACTGCACTCAGGGTCCGAAAAGGGTTTCTTCTGTAATTATTCCTTTCCCAAAATATAGAAACGTACCGTAGGAAGGGGTATAAGTAGCCACATGGGATAAAACTGGCCATTGTTATTGTTACACAGCTAATTATGACAGATAGACAGGGAAATAAAACCACCAACTACTATGTGTTTTTGTACAATTCCTCCCTTAGTTTTGTTGACAAACCTAATTAGGAATGTAACAAAGACAATGGCCAGTTTTACCCCATGTGGGTGCTTTTGCCCCTTCCTACAGTATCTATGATTTTTTTTTTTTTTTTTTTTTTTTTTTTTTTTTTTTTTTTTTTTTTTTTTTTTTTTTTTTTTTTGATGATGATGAATTGATGCTCCGGAGATGTAGCTACTGTTGGAAAGAATAGGATCTAAAAGACACTTCAGGGCTTTTAATCCTGTTGCTGAAATTCAGGACTTGTACTTTTATTTCATCTGCTAACAGTTACATTAATCTAACCAAGGAATTAATTTGTTCTGGTTGCCAACAGGTGATTTTATTCACCATGCTATACACTTGGTTTTGGATATCGCCAGGTGGTTTTATTCGACCAAGGAATATATTTATTTTGCGTTCTGCCAGGGCAGTGGACAATGTGCACTGCCAGGGCAGTGGACAAGGTGCAGGGATGACCCGTCATCCAGGAGGTGCTCAGATAAGAGGGAGGGTAGAGGGGTGTGGAGTGTATTCAGGGATGGAATGGGTGGAAATGATTTTATGCCTTTCCCTTTTTGGCTACCTCCCTTGTAAGGGGGAAAAAACCTTGGTATATGTATGTAAGTATGCGTTCTGCCAGTGGATCTTATTCAGCCAAGGAAACGGACCAACCCTATCCTAAAAATACTAAAGTTATTCAATATCATCTCTAATATTCTGAGGTCCAAAAAAATTCTTGTAGATTGTAGTATACTCGAATTCAGAGACTTTTCTTCAGCTGAGGGCTCTCCGCATAGTTGAACAGAGTCGCCTCAAAAATCCACCGTTAGTCAAAGGAACCATAACAATGGGCTGGTCCTAATGAGAATTGTTCCTCTTGAGGTATTTGGGCTATGATTTAGGTGAAAGTCCAATGAGCTGATATTGCTAAAGCGAGGGAGTTTCTTTTTTCCCATTTGGAGAAATAGAAGAATAAATCATCGGCTGTTATCGCAGTGAAATATGTGAAATGTATCTTCCATGCAAAGGGGTCTAAATCACTCCGTTCACTTGCTATGATATGAAGCTTTTTCTTAGGCTATAGATGTTGAGTCAAGTTCTTGGATAAAACCGGAAATCGTCACTTGAAAAAAATCTATCAAAGATTCATCCTGGGTGTAACAAAGTAAATATATGGAGGTTAATGAGTTCGAATTCGGAATTAATTAAATATCAAAAATTAGAAGCTCGTCACATTGTATTTCTTTTTTTCTATTCATTATGAGTTTTACCATTAGGGCGTATTGTACTTAGTTCTGCCCTCGTGACAACGAAGTATTTCATTCAGTTTCTAGCAGATGAAGATACTGCTTCTTGCCCTGGCTGTCTTAGTCCTGCGCCCCTCAGGGTGACTCCTGACGTAAGCTCTTTATACTTAATGGAGAAGTTCTAAATCTTATTAATATGTCTTGGCTGTTCTCCCAAAGGGAAGCCTAACAACCCTGATAATCAACGACAACAAAAAAGAAAAGGAAAAAAGAAAGAAATGTAGGACAAATAAAGAACATAAGAGAATAAGAAGAAGAAGAAGAAGAAGAAGAAGAAGAAGAAGAAGAAGAAGAAAAAGAAGAAGAAGAAGAAGAAGAAGAAGAAGAAGAAGAAGAAGAAGAAAAAGAAGAAAAAGAAGAAAAAGAAGAAGAAGAAGAAGAAGAAGAAGAAGAAGAAGAAGAAGAAGAAGAAGAAGAAGAAGAAGAAGAAGAAGAAGAAGGAGAAGAAGAAGAAGAAGAAGAAGGAGAAAATGTAAAGAAGACAAAGAAGAGAAAAAGAAAGAATAAGAAGAAGAGTACGAATGATAAAATAGATAATAGATAATGACAGTATCATTTATACTTCATAGCAAGAACATTTATATTGCACTCGACAGAGATTTTGCCATTTTTGTCTTCGTTTGCAAATAACGATTATTAACCTAAACTAGCATAATCACACTCAGCCTAGTCCAACCTTGAGCATACTTTATAGCGAAGAAGGGTATTTGGCGGGTTCGTTCTTGCTCTCAACATCTCTATAAGATATCGCAGAGGGTGTGTGACGGCTCACCAGCATGTAATGGCCAGTTTGTAGCAGGAGCAGTGGCTATGATATGTCCAAATAGCCGTCAAGATTGTCCTGAACCTTTCTCATTTGATCTCTTAACCCATTTAGTATCTCAGTGTAAACAACATGAGTTATTCTTGATTAGTCGAACAAATTTAGTATAAGGGAAGCTGTTCAAAACATTTAATTCTTAATAAACTACTCCAATTGGTCAATTTCAAGATTTTATTCTGTCATTTGTGCTCTAAGAAGTCCGTTCATGATGTGGTATACGTCATGATATACTATGACAAATGAATCATAGTACATACCTCTCTCTCTCTCTCTCTCTCTCTCTCTCTCTCTCTCTCTCTCTCTCTCTCTCTCTCTCTCTCTCTCTCTCTCTCTCTCTCTCTCTCTCTCTCTCTCTCTCTCTCTCTCTCTTTCTCTCTCTCTTTCTCTCTCCTCTTTCCCAACTATTGGGTTAGGTATGAGAAAGGGTTCAATGGGTCTGTCTGGGAACATTAAGCATCTCGTGTTGGTGGCACTGCGTTGTGTCTTGTCTTGCGTTGTATTATTGACTCTTGCAGTTTTGGGAGTGAGAAATTAGTGAGGTCTGCAAGATTGGTGGTCTTGGTAAAGACGAGTACCATCTCGCATGTGTGTGTATGACGTGCATGGTTGGTGGTGGTTAGTGAGGGTTACACACACACACACACACACACACACACACACACACACACACACACACACACACACACACACACACACACACACACACACACACACACACACACACACACACACACACACACACATATATATATATATATATTATATATGTTCGTATATACACATATATATATTCATATATATAAATAGATATGTATATATACATATATATATATATGTTTATACATATGTATATATATATATATATGTATATACATGTATATATATATATATATATATATATATATATATATATATATATATATTATATACAGTATATGTATGTATACATACATACACACACACACACACACACACACATATTTGAATAAACCAGAAAGTGAATGGGTTGCCTTTTTTATTTAAATTTAACTTTATTTTGTCTTATTTTATTCTATTTATCATTTGTATCTGTTTTGTTTGTTTGTTTATTTTTATTTATTTATTTCTAACTAGCGAGGGTTACACTCACCTTAATGTAATTGCTTGGTTTACAATGAACTACTTCCGTTTGTTATTTCCTTATCATGACTAACTCTCCATCCTCTTGCTCACAAAATTTTTAACTTACTACTCTCCCCTGTTAAACTCCTTACCTCTATCTCGTTCCTTCTTCTTTTTTCCCTCTTCTTCTCCTTCGTTCGTATGTCTTGCTTTACCCTTTCCCCTCCTCCCTACATCATCATCCTCTATCCTATATTCTCTTCGTTCCCAAACACATCAGCCAACTGTTACGCAGCTCTTTTTTTCATTTTCCGGCTGACTTGTGCAACAATCCCAGACTTTTCCCTCTCTGGTATAGCATGACGTTTGTTTTTGTTTGAACGTATCTATACTTGTTCTTTCTATACGTTGGTCTGCCTCGATGTCTGCCAACCCATCTTTCTGTCCATGTGACCACCATTGCTGATCGTAGGTAGTAGGTATGTATGTTTGTTTTTTAGCTATTTCTGTGTCTTTGTTTTTATTTTTTTTATCTCTCTCTCTCTCTCTCTCTCTCTCTCTCTCTCTCTCTCTCTCTCTCTCTCTCTCTCTCTCTCTCTCTCTCTCTCTCTCTCTCTCTCTCTCTCTCTCTCTCTCTCACTTTACCTATCTCCCGTTCTCTCTCTCTTCATCGCTATCTCTCTCTATCTTCATTCTCATTTCCCGTCTTCATCTTACTTTCATTCTAATCATTCTAACATTGGCTCTCACTCTCAGCCTCCTACATAAATTAACTTTTAGTGTTATTCCTACACTCGAAGTCATTATCAATTACACTCATTGTCTCCCTATATCACAGTCTCTATCTTTCTTTCTCTAATACTCTCTACCCCACCAAACAAACCTATACATACAAACCAACAAAATACGTACACCCACAAAATACTATACTCAGACATATATACATACATACATACATACATACATACATACATACATACATACATACATACATACATACATACATACATACATACATACATACACACATACATACATACATACATACATACATACATACATACATACATACATACATACATACATACATACACACATACATACATACATACATGCATACATACATACATACATACATACATACATACATACATACATACATACATACATACATACACACATACATACATACATAATTACACATACATACATACATACATGCATACATACGTATATACATACAAATATATAAATATACATATACATATATATATACATATATATATATATACATATACACATACATAATATATACATACATATATATATATATGTATATATATATGTATGTATATATATGTATATATATATATATATATATATATATATATATATATATGTACACGCACCCACATATATCAATATATAACTCTCCCTCTCTCTTCTCTTCTCTCTCTCTCTCTCTCTCTCTCTCTCTCTCTCTCTCTCTCTCTCTCTCTCTCTCTCTCTCTCTCTCTCTCTCTCTCTCTCTCTCTCTCTAACTCGCTCGTTCCTTCTCCTTTTGTCTCTTTCATTTTCACTTTTCTTTCTCTCTCTCTCTTTTTTCACTATTGCCTGTTCCATCTTCTCTCTCCTACCTTTTCACTCTTTTAGCTTTTTTCTCTTGACTCCTCTTTCTCTTCCCTTTTTGTCCTTCCCCCTCTTCTCTCTTCCATCTTCTCTCCTCTCTCCTTTCTGTTCTCTCCTTGCTCTTCTCTCTTCTCTTTTCTCTCTTCTCTTTTTCTCTTCTCTCTTCTCTCTTCTCTCTTCTCTCTTCTCTCTTCTCTCTTCTCTCTTCTATCTTCTCTCTTCTCTCTTCTCTCTACTCTCTTCTCACTTCTCTCTTCTCTCTTCTCTCTTCTCTTATCTCTCTTTTCCTTTCTTCCCTGTATTTCGATGTAACAGAGGACGCGGGCTCCTTGAGATGCCCAAGAGGGTTTGTGCCTTTGGCTTTGCATTCTGGTTGCAGCGCTGATGAATCAATCTTATATTAATACATCGGTTTCCGCCGACGACGGAATACTATTCAGTCCTGCTGCTCCGCCGTCTGTTTATCTTCTTCTTCTCTCTCTCTCCCTCCTCCAGTCTTTGTTTTCGCTTCCTTATCTCTCTCGTTTTCTTTTCCATCCTGTGTTTGCCTCCGGTTGTTGTCAGTGCATCTTCTTCCTTTTATGACTATTCTCTGGTGTTCGAATTGTTTCTGGCTTAGCTTTGTTGTTTTCTATAAAAAGTTTTCTGACTCCAAGTCTTGTATGATTACTGTTGGCAGTTGTTTGTATTCCTCACTTTTTTATTTTTCATTTTTCATTTATCACTTTATCCAGTCTTCGGGGTCTTATATTCATATTCTTCGTTCATTTCATCTTCTTGGCTTGATGATTCCTTCCCCCGTGCCTTTCCTCATCTAAATGAAATATGTGAATTTAGCTAGAACACTGTTGAAGTGGATAATCGAAACAATTAATCTACTCACCAACCCCACACCCCCAACCCCCAACCCCGAACCCACACCCACAAGAAGGGAAAGTCACCGTGGATGGATATGAAGCCTTAATCGATCGAAACGCCAACTTAATCTTAGAATTTTTTTTAGCCATATACAGGCAAAAATTAAAACATACCAAGACATCGAAGATCCTGCTGTCTCTATTCTAGGAGTCAAACAGAATTATCTCTATCTAGTTTAAATAAAATCCTTGAATATATCTCCTAGTCGATGTAGGGAGGAGGTGGGGGGGGGAGTCGGGTCCATCTCCATAATTCTCTGCTTCATTACTCTAACTCCCGTGACTTCATCTTGAGCACCTTCTGCCCTCTTGACTCCATCTCATGAGACTCCACCTTCCATGAATACTCCACCCCACCCCACCCCACTCCACTCCTCTTTCACGATTCCCGCTTTCCCCCTCGAGTCAATTAACCCCAACATCGCTAAGACTACGATTTCATCCTATTCCTCCTCCTCCTTCTCCTCCTTTTTTCCTCATCATCCTCCGCTTCCTCCTCCTTCTACTTCTCTTCCTACTATTCACTTTTATGCTCCTCTTTATACTCCTGATCTTCCTCCTTTTTCTCTTCATCTTCCTTCTCCTTCTCCTATTCTTACTCTTTTTCCTCCTATTTTCCTGACACTCCTCCTCTTCCTCCTCCTTCTACTTCTCTTCCTATTATTCACTTTTATGGTCCTCATACTCCTGCTCTTCCTCCTTTTCTACATCTCTTTCTCCTCCTCCTACTCTTCTTCCACCTCCTCGTTCTTCTTCTTGTGTTGCTCCTCTTTGTTCTTCTCCTCTTTCTATCAACTCATTTCTTTCTCTTTCTCCTTCTACTCCTTCTCCTTCTCCCCCTCTCTCTTCTCCTTTTCCCTCTCTTACTCCTCATTTTCCTCTTTTTTCTTCTTCTTCTCCCTTGCTAACTCTTCCTTCTCCTCCTCTTTCTTCTCCTTCTCCCTTTCTTACTCCTCCTTCTCCTCCTTTTTCTTCTCTTTCTTCTTTTCTTACTCTTCCTTCTCCTCCTCCTTCACCCTCTCCAGAATCTTCCTATTTCTTGTTCCATTTTACATTTCCTATTTCTTCTCCTTTTTCCTCCTATTCTTTTTCCTGCCTCTCCTGCTTTTATTTCTCCTTCTCCTCTTTCTCATCCTTCTTTGGCTCTTGCTCTTCATCATCCTTATCCTCATCTTTATCATCTCCTTCCTCCTCTTCCCCCTCCTCCTCTTCCTCTTCTTCTTCCTTCTTTTCCCCTCCTTTTCCTCCCTGTTCTCAACCTCCGTGTCCTTCTTTCGCTCCTTTTCCTTCTTTGCCTCCTCCTCCTCCTCTTCATCCTCCTACTCCTCCTCTTCCTGGTCCTCTTCTTCTTCCTCCTCTTCCTCTTTTCTCCTCCTCCTTTTCTTCTTTTTTCTCGTCCCCTTTTCTCCTCCTCCTCTTCTTCCTCCTAATGCTCATACGATGTATACTCATTCTTTTCCTCACCTCATTTGCCTTCCTCCTCGTCCTCCTACTGCTTCACCTCCTCCTCCTTTTCTACCCCTCTTCCTCCTCCCACTACTACTCCCGTCCCTTCTGGCATTCTCTTCTTTCTCGTCTTTTTCCTCCTCCTCCTCCTCCTCCTGCTCCTCCTCCGCCTCGCTTCTTCGTCATCACCACCTCCACTTTGCCTCCAATATCAGATGTGGAAACGTTCACAGCCCATTACTTCGTCTCTGCGCCTGAGTATTCATAACTTTTTTCAAGAAATTTCATCGGAGAAAGTTTTGTGAAGGATTCCCTTCATAATTTTTTCTCAAAGTATTAGGTTTGCCCACCACCAACACCACCACCACCACCACAACCATAAACACCACCACCCTCACCCCCAACACATTCACACCCTGTTATCTCCGTTACATTCGAGATTTTACTATA
>NC_134809.1:34587895-34590395 GCF_046742065.1 Oratosquilla oratoria | reverse complement strand
ATCGATGACGTCACGAGGCTCGAAAGGTTGCTCAACGGGGTCCATGCATGATACAATTCGCGCACGAAGCTGACGGCAATCAATAGAATCCTTTTCCTATTGGTCTTTTATCCGTCTTCCGATACCTTCCCTGAATTCGGTTCTACTGCATTAGCCAAATCAGACTTAATCTGAACTAACCTAATCTAACCTAGTGAAATTTAATCTGCGTTAACCAAACCTAGCATAACCTAAGCTAGCATAACCTAAGCTAGCATAACCTAATCTAACTTATCCTAACCTAACCTAAGCTCACCTAACTTTACCTAACCTAACCTAACCTAGCTTAACCTAACGTAATTACTATATCCTAATTCAACCTAACTAAATTTAATCTAACCCAACCTAACCCAACTTAACCTAACCAAACCTAGGTTGAACTACCCTAACCTAACCCAACCTAACCTAACCAAACCTAGGTTGAACTATCGTAACCTAACCCAACATAATCTAACATAACCTTGTGTAGGGTGGCTAAATAGAAGTATAGGAACACTAAATGAATATATATTAAATCATAATGTGATAAAACACTACAATATGCAAATCCGTGCGTACAGTTCGGAGACGGAGTTACAACTCGACGCCAAGCCTTATCTTGGGGCGAAACATATAGAAGCTCGCTTGGTTCTCCCTACAGATTCGTGTATAAATACAAAATACACAATGACAATATTAAAGATTAACAATATCCCAGACATACTTAGACACAATTACAATGGGGGAAATATACAATTTCCAATTGAGCAATACGTAAGTGAAATACATAACAATAATTGAACGATGCTATAACGTACCGCATATTACAACCTAGACAATTCTAACCAAACCTAACCTAACCTAACCTAACCTAACCTAACCTAACCTAACCTAACATTACCTAACTCTACCCCACCCAACCCAACCTAACCTAACCTAACTCAACGTAACCTAAACTAACCCAACCTAGCCGAAACTAACCTAACCTAGCCAAACTTAACATAACTTAATTTAACCTAAACTAGCCTAACCTAACCTAGTCTAATATAGCCTAATCCAATCGAAAACGATGTGAAGCCTCCATGTCTCTCCCATATTGCGATCTAAGTTACATTTATACAGAAAACTTTTTATTTGGGAAATATAGTATAGATACATTGTTCAGAGAGAAAAAAATTAACGAATACAAAACATTTCTCATACCAGAAACACTTGCCTGCATATTTTCCAAAGATATTTTTCACCATAGATATTGGGCATTTCCGAATTTCCAAAATTCTCAACAGAGATAACCATCTAGGCTTTAACTCGTATCTCACCAAAAAGTACTTATTATTATCTTATTTTGACCTTTGCTTGGCGACCTTACTCAGCTGCGTGGGTCTCATCGGCTACAGCAGTTTCAAACGATTTAGTGTTAATCAATTCACCACCGACGCCAAACGAATTCACCTTTCACACATAAGCGAAAAGTTGTAAAAGTCTTCAGTATAAGTGAAAAGGAAAAGGAGAAAGATTGCCTGGTTGGTTAAAAAAAATAGTACATTATTTCGAATGTGTTAGATGTCCCATGAATTGTAGCAGTAACTGGTCTTGAATTAAGTGCTAATTAATACTTTTGCTGCTGTAAGGATGGAGAGAAAGAGTTCCTTTAGCTGAATGAGACTATATGGCTGCCGTAACAACATATTATATTGTCGCAAAGCGCACCGAAAGGGTTAATCAAAACTGCCTCAGAATATGTTCAACCCTTCCGCTATGGAAGAAAATTTCCCTCAAATGAATTAGATCGTTTGGCGACAGACGAAAGAAATAGGCGTAAAACCCGGCGAGAGGCTTAACAGGAGTAGTATTCCAGTGCAATTCTTGGATGCAAAGAAAGGACGAGTGACAGTGAGTAATAGGCAACAGTGAGGATCTTCGAGGAGGGCTGCGGGGTGGGGTGGGGGGGGTAGAGATGGAATGGAGAGCAATTGAAGAGACTGGCGAATGAGAGAGAATGAGGGAGTTGGCAAAAAGAGTAAGAGAAGACTAGAGAGAAGAATATAAATGTATTACGTGTTAAAGGTAGTTGACTTGATGATGATTATAATGTTGATTACTTTGATCATTTATGGAGAGCAATTGAAGAGACAGGCGAATGAGAGAGAATGAGGGAGTTGGCAAAAAGAGTAAGAGAAGACTAGAGAGAAGAATATAAATGTATTACGTGTTAAAGGTAGTTGACTTGATGATGATTATAATGTTGATTACTATGATCATTTATGGAGAGCAATTGAAGAGACAGGCGAATGAGAGAGAATGAGGGAGTTGGCAAAAAGAGTAAGAGAGGACTGCAAAGAAGAATATAAAGATATTATGTGTTAAAGGTAGTTGACTTGATGATGATTACAATGTTGATTACTATGAACATTTATTTTACTAATTACTTAATCTGTTTGTTTACTCATTTGCCTGTTTAAGTGTTTGTTTTGGGAGGTTG
>NC_134809.1:34575395-34580395 GCF_046742065.1 Oratosquilla oratoria | reverse complement strand
GTAGGAAATTCGTTACGAGATCGTTAGGGGAACGGTTAGTTAAGACTCAAAGACTAAGGACCATTAAGCTATATTCCGCAGCTGATCACCTCCACTTAATCTTCTCAATACGGTGACGCGTTAAGGAAAATATGGTCGAGATGAAGCCACATGATTCAGATCATTTGAAGGTCAGACCCACCTAAATGAATTGGTTCTGAATAGATCGAGACCCCTTGTTTTGTACAAGTTAGAGGCTTAATCTTTGCCTGACCAAAATTGGATGATACTTCCTACAGCAGAAGTTATACAGTGAGGAACTTTATTGAAGGTAACAAAGAACCTGGCGGATGATACCCCTTTGTCTGGCCCCGAATCGAGTGTCTCTATGGCTTACACATATGATACGAATTCTGTTTCCTTCATATGCCGATACTTATTGGACAGGAGTATTGTTTGTTGTTTCCGCGATGTTGTTTTCCCGTGAGGAAAATGAAGCCACTCTCTCAGGACCCTCAAGCGCGTCCCCGTCCACCCCTTCTAGAACGTTGTACAATATTACCGATATGATATATTTTTTTTCAAATTGAAATACGGTGTCTAAAAACATGTCATTTATTCATTCTCTTCGCACAAAGGAAAAATACGTCATGAATATAAAGACAAAGATCTTGCCTTCCAGTTAATAACGGTGATATTCTTAAGTATATATATATATGTATATGTATATGTATATATATATATATATATATATATATATGTATGTATATATATATATATATATATATATATATATATATATATATCTTATATAAAAAGTATTCTTACGGTGGTATTCTTAAAAAGATATTTCCTTATATAAATCTCTCTCTTCCAAGGGTTTATATAGAATTTATATCTATGTACTAAAAAAGAATTTGATGTCAAAAAGGTCAGAACGGCGGTTCCGGCGAAAAGAAGACGTCGCCAGGTATAGTTGGCCCAGTAACATGGTAACGTCTTCTAAGGATAAATGCAGGCCCCTGATTGGCTAAGAGAGTGGTGACGTCACGAACCGGAGACGACTGATTGGCCAAAAGCGGTGACGTCACGGCAACGGAGACGATTTATTGGCTGAGAGTGAGACGTCCGCAAACTCCGGGGGAAGCCTCTGGAAACACCCAGGGTGCCCTTTGGGAACCCTTGGATAGTCACAAGGGAACCTCTGAGAATCCCTGTGGGGATTCCCTGTGGAACCCTCTAGGAACTCCTGAGGAGCCCATTAAGAACCTCCTGGAACTTCAAGGGGAGCACTTGCGGAGCCCCTAGGATGCACTCTGGAAACTCCTGGGAAGCCCCTGTGGAACCCCTTGTAATGCCTCAGGAGAGCCCCTGGTACTAATAAAAGAATTCCTGTAATCGGACCGGAATCCGGAAATCCCTCAAGGGGAAAGGTCCCTTCCGGCCCGGTTGTGTGATTCGTCCCGGTGTGTCTCTGCAAGGCTGTCGAACACCATGGCCGGTGCCACGCAAGACAAAAGCAGGAAACGCCATTTTTGGAGTTGGACAACAAAGGGAAATGTTCACTAAATGATGTGAGGAAGAATATGATGATAAAACATCAGTTAACATCCAAAGAAGTGAATTCCCTAAGAAGTTCATGTCCTCTTTGTCTCCTTTCGGTGAGAAGAAAGCTAATGAGACGTCAGAAATCAAGAAGAGTATTTTGTTGTTCTTTAGAAAAATTAAGCGCCTAGAGGAGGAGTTAAGAAAAATTCAGCTCAACAGCTGAGTCTTGAGGATCTTACAGATTACGATGGAGATATAGACCCTGAAGAAGAGAAGCGATTTGTGTCTCACTACTGGGCTGGATATAGATCGTTTATATCCAAAAGTGGGTGTTTTAGCAATAACGAGGATTTCAGATCCTATTATTTCGACATGAAATTCAAGCAGCCCGTTGGGCTTGGAGCCGAAGGCGCCTGCGAGCAAAGTGAGCTTACCCGAAGGACCGAGACCCCGCGTAGCGGGGTCGGGCGCAGCCCGTTGCTCGTAAGGAAAAATAAAATTAAGAATACCACCGTAAGTCTCAAGGCCTAAAGAACTCGCCCATGTTTTCATAAAACTTGCTATGGAAGCGTTCAACAAATTTTTTATTCATATTCCGTGCGTGGGGGGCACGGGTGTTACCCCAGCTGATTGAAATTGCATGCAATCCTTAAAAAATTATGAAATATAACAATCCTTTTAATGAACAAGTGAAGTAGAGTGACTCGAGATGGTCTCATCTGAACAAGTAATGCCTGCGATGACGCAGTCAATGAGCTTTTCGTAATCCATTGTTGCGCATTCTTTCCATAAGTCTCACTATAGTGCCAACCTTGACCATATCACAACTCCTACAAACTTCTCCGTTTTGTCTCTCCAACTATTGCCTGGTCTCTTTTTCTAGAGATATTTGATATAGGAACGATCTCCGTGTCAAATGTTCAAATCTTGATGAGCTGCTGAGTGTCTGGTATGAGGCAGATCCTGGGTCAGTGTGAGTGATCCAGTTGTCTTCTGATAAATCAGACCCTTGGGCTTCCTGGACAAGTAACTCTAGTTGCTGGATACGAAAAAGAGTAAAGAACCATACAATGTGTAACTGAATTTTTATAGCAATTAGTATATAGATTTTTTTTTTAAGGATTTATCATTACAACCTAACTTCACACCAGCCAGAGGTCTAAATCAAATCAACTGGAACTAATGAAAAATCTATCAAAGTGGTGATGTGTGGCAATTTGTTAGATTAAGAATAGTCTATTCGCTCACAGATGAAGAGGAGCGTGTGTAGTTGAAAGTATAAATACCTAAAGCTTTGATGCCCTGTAATGGATTGGATATCAAAGCCTAAGAAATCGTTTGAAGATGATAAGATATGATCCCGTGATGAAAGTAATCATTTGACTCCTTCAGCATACTAATAGACTTTATGCATTCTGGTTTGGATAATGGCAGAATATATTATTTTGCCGTGTGTTGAACTATGAACTGTTGATAACTATTAAGATAAATTCGAAAAGTTTGTTGATTTCAAATGAATATCTAAACATGACAGACACATACACACAAATATGCATACACACGCAGAACACACACACAAAAATACGCATACACAAACACATATACACACACACACATGGGCGGGCAGGGAGTTGGGGTGTGTGTGCGTGTAAGGTCACAGCATTACCCATAGATGGGTCATATATGAGCTCTGAGCTCTCTTCCAGGAGGGACATGGCTGTCGATCACGAGTCCAACAGGTGATCCAAGACCATGGTGAATTACAGAAAATCACACATACACACACACACACACACACACACACACACACACACACACACACACACACACACACACACACACACACACACACACACACACACACACACACACACACACACACGCCCTGTACATATTGCATACAATTTATTAGATGTATAAGTGAATTATAATGCTCGGTAACTTTATTCACATATTTTTCATATATCTTAGGTAACGTAAATTGATTTATTCTCATTCTGCTTGTTGCGAAAATCACGTGACACAATGACAAATGTAATACAAGTATAAAGCTAGGTTTCATCTTCATTTGAATGATATTGTTTGTCGTGTTTATATTCAAATGTTACAATATTGTAAGATAATATGGACTGACTGTAAAATGTTAAGAATTTCGATTGTCATAGGAACCTTCACGGTTCCTCAGAGCGAGCGACCGTCATCGATGCCACGGCAATGCTTCCCCATCTACCGTCGTATTAATGGAAAACTAGTGTAATCATATTGACCCAATCCATCGAGGTCAAGGGTCAAGCACTGTGTGGAGGGGATTAATGAAATGGAAAGGCCGATGTAACGTGTCCTTCCTGCCTGGGAGGAGGGAGGACGGGAGGTGGCTCTTTGTCTAATGAAGCCGAGGGAAGGTCTCGGAAGCCAAAGGAACGTTTCGAACAGAATCTCATAGACAGGAGTCTTGGGTGCTCTTAGGGGTCACCAAATTCTTCCAAGATAGTCTCTATACAAATGTATATATATATATATATATATATATATATACATATATATATATATATATATATATATATATGTATATATATATACATATATATATATATATATACATATATGTATTATATATATATATATATGTATATATATATATATATTTATATGTATATGTATATATATACATATATAAGTCACTCGGCACTGTTAACGTTCTCCCCGCATAGGTTCGAGTCCTCGGGCGTACCACGTTACAATTTCTGCATGCGCCTATATGGCTTAGAATTAAAGTGCATTTTGGTTGATAAAATGTATCTCTAATCACTGGGACCCACTCAGTGTTGTACAAATATATGTATATATATATATATATATATATATATATATATATATATATATATATATATATATATATATAGATATATAAAGTAAGTGTATGCTGAACGACTTTATTCAATCATGAAGCGGTCACTAGAAGGTTGAGAAACGATAATACAGAAGTTTAGGGATCTATAAACAAACAAGTCGGAAACCGGTGAGGAACAGCTTTTTCCTATCCTTTTTACTCGGGATCCACAGAACATCACGGAGAGGGGTGGGTGCTTGTGTATGTCTTTGGGTGGGTAGTTAAGGACTAGGGTTATATAGGTGTGAGTGAGAGCAGCCGTGAGCTCAAGATTGGTGGAAGCTTCTGCAAGGAGAAGGCCAAAGCTTAACTCGAATTTCCTACGGTCGCCGTGAACGAATATAATTTGATATTTGGTGTTTGTGTTGAGTACTTGACTGGCTTAAGTCAACTCGAGGATGGAAAAGTTTCGTTAAAGTGTTTCGTCTAGTACACAAGGAAACCTGCTACGAATGTGGAAAGAAGCGAGAGCCAAGACGTGGTTTTCTGAGGGCAGGAGTGGAATTAGAGGGAAAAGGCGCTTCTCCTTTCATATTACCAAAGGGAATTATTTTTACATGTACACATGTGCAATTACTCTTCA
>NC_134809.1:34555395-34557895 GCF_046742065.1 Oratosquilla oratoria | reverse complement strand
TTAGACTTATATATATACATATATATATATATATATATATATATATATATATATATATATATATATTGCATGTGTTTAACCGTGCAATGATAAGTTGTCCTCTCTTCACCCGTTTTGCTTTATTACGGGCATCAGAATTCCACGTACTTCATTTTAACTTCACCATACTGACAAAAAAAAAAAAAAAAAAGAAAGAGTTCCGGGTTTGTGACGACCCACAGCGTCTCGCAAGCCTTGGCCACCGTGCCAGCGCCTGAATATGACTGTGGGAGAATATCTGTGAAACCACTGTGTCGTGAATCCCGGAGGACGTAACGCGAGGGCTCCAAAGCCCTGCCGGTAATGGCAGCAAGCAAGGTGTGAAACAGGATCAACCTCTCAGGGAAATCATTACTACCTTCAATGGCGTCTGAAGTGCAAGGAGGAGGATTCTCCTCACGGATTCTGCAGAAATGCCAGAAAGACATTCACATGCAAGACCGTCTTCATCAAATGCATATGAACATTAGTAAATTTATTGACGATATGCATATACTTACCTGTACGATCACCTCTTAACCACATCCACACCTATATACACGCATACATATATATGTATATATGCATATGTATATATATACATACTACATAATCATATATAAATGTGTACGTATATACACATTCACACACATGTATACATACATATATATATATATATATATATATATATATATATGATATACATATATATAAATACATATTATATAAATATATATATATACATATATATATATATATATATGCAAACATATAACATACACACACACACACACATATATATATATATATATATTATGTATATATATACACACATATGTATGTATGTATATATATATACACACACACACACATATATATATATATATATATATATATATATATACATATATATTTGTATATGTATGTGTATATATATAAGTATAAATACATACATACAGATGTATATGTAAATATATATATATACATATATATATGTATATATATATACATATATATGTATATATATATGTATATATATATATATATATATATATATATATATATATATATATGTGTGTGTATATATGTGGGTGTCCATGCATATGTATATATATGTCCATATATATGTATATGTATATATATATATATATATATATATATATATGTATATATATATATGTATATATGTATATATATATGTGTATATATATGTATATATATATATGTATATATATAATATATGTATATTATGTGGGTGTCTATGCATATGTATATATATATGTACATATACATATATATATATACATATGCATAGACACCCACATATATATATATATATATATATATATACATATATATATACATATATATATATACATATATATATGTGTATATATATATATATATATGTATGTATATATATATATGTATATATATATATTTACATATATATCTGTATGTATGTATTTATACTTATATACATACACATACATATACAAATATTGGAAAACTGTAAACTCCAGATTCAATTGAAGGGTTTATTTGCCCGACGTTTCGATTCCCGTCCAGGAATCGTCTTCAGGGGGTATAAGGTTACAAGAATGTGAACTCCTTATGAATCGCCGAAATGGTAAACCTGGTAAAGGTTCGACCTTTCAGTCAATTATACAATACATTACAATACAAATTAAATACCAATTTGAATAAATTAATATTCAAATAAAAGTTACATATTTGTGAACATAAAACAAGCGACGCAAATATAACCCTAGGTGACACACAGTAAAAAAAAAAAAAAAGTAAAAAACAATAGGACACAGATGTAAATAGAAGTGGACCAAATGTCCGTACTGAAGAATCACGAACAATCGACAAAATTAAAAACAAAAATACACTACAAAAATACAAATAAGATAAGACACATGGCCGAAAGAAAACACCTTTTACAGGTCTTCCGGAACAACGGCTATCCCAGCAGTACCATACGGAAATGGACAAAAGCACGACCCACCGACACCCCACAACAGAGACCACATATCACACCTAGAGTCACTATCCACTACATCAAAGGAGCTTCTGAGGATACTGCAAGAGTCTTACGTGACAAAGGAATACAATAAGAAGTCCTTGGCCACTCTTCTGCAGAACTTCTTTGTGGCACTCAACTCCGCCTGCCGGGTGAGTTCCTTGCATTCACCCCTATAACACAACCTTACAGCAACCTTACAGCAATGAAGATTATGCCACTAATCTTACAGACACAATGGAGAAACTCCAGCCAGTACCACCATGTACCTCACCAACAAGAACTCTCGTGAGCCAGGACCTCAATGACTACTCATATGTTTTCGTTCGCGTGGATGGAGTGAAGGAGCCTCTTCACAACCATACGATGGACCATACGGAGTCTTCAAGAGAACAAGAGAGAACATGACCATCGATCGCCGTGGGACCACAAATGTAATATCCACTGACCGCGCCA
>NC_134809.1:34545395-34547895 GCF_046742065.1 Oratosquilla oratoria | reverse complement strand
ATATATATAAACATATGTATATACATATATATATACATACATATATATATATATATATACGTATATATATATACATATATATATATATATATATACGTATGTACATATACATATATATATACATATATATATATATATATATATACGTATGTACATATACATATATATACATATATATATATACATATATATATATACGTATGTACATATACATATATATATACATATATATATATATACACATATGTATATATATATATATATATATATATATATGTTTATATATATACTGTATATATACACATACATGTATATGATTACCTGGCTAAGCAATTGTCTTAAATTCCATATACACAAGGAAAATTCAAGGAATCATCCATTTCAGCTAATACTTCGGTATATTGTATATCATCAAGATATTCTTAAATACGTAAATATGAGAAGCCTTTGATTTCTTGTTTACAGGCCTTTGACTTTGCTCAATTTGAACTTTTTTATTATCCTTCAATTCCCAAAATTTGATCAAACAAAATATGTCCTCCAGAACCACCTTATAGTTTTATACCTTTTAGCTGTTTTTTTGTTTTGTTTTTTTAATCCTTGTTTCCCGAGTATCACAGGTTTTCCCTCTCCTGCCCTCTTAACATTTTCAGGAACCTCGACTTCTTTATATTTAACTTTTCTTCGTCCAGTGAGTCTCAGCCAGGGGTAAATTTACCCCCTGTGGATAAAAGATTGCATAGTGGGAGGTAACAACATCATGCCTAAAAATTTTAGAATTAATTCGGTAAAGCGCTGCTCCTGACTAACTACATGTTATATACTTGCGTGGAATATTTATATTCTTTCTTCATCTAAGTAAGTTTTGTACATAAGCTCAGTAAAAATGTTCTTGTTCTTTGTGTTAGGTATATGTTTTTTATGAGACTAACTGGGAAAATAGATCAATTCATCAAACCTAGCAGTTAAACTGGAAAGTTTTGGAAACCCCTGTCTTTGTAGCAATTGGAGAATTCAATTTTCTCTTAGAGAATGTCATTGATCTTATATGAGTCTAGCATCTAGTTTTACTTTCTCAAAATCAAAAGAACGCCCCAAGGAACTCATGTAAATCCATGACGCTCTCCTTAATTTCCTACTTAATACTTTCTACTGACCTCCACTTTCATCATCTCACCAAACCTATGTTTTCATCTCATTGGCTTCTCCTACTTCTCCTACTTCTCCTTGCTGTGGATGTGGTGTGTCTTGCGACACTGCTTCTGACCCAGGGCAGTGGACAAGGTGCAGGGATGACCCGTAATCCAGGAGGTGCTAAGATGGGAGGGAGGATGGAGGGGTGCGGAGTGTATTCAGGAATGGAATGGGTGGAAATGATTTTATGCCTTATCCTTTTTGGCTACCTCCCTTGTAAGGGGGGAAAAGCCTTGGTATATGTATATATGTATGTATGGCTTCTCCTACGCCCACTAACTCTTCCCTTATTATGTCTCCAGTCTTGTTACTACTCCCAATGCTGACTAACTTTTCACCTTATTGTATATTCATTCAACTCCATCTTCTAATGTTCTTGCATTTCCTCACACCAGTTATTAGCCATCAGTCCAAGAATCCCTCGGATGCTCATGTCCAATCCCGTCTACTTTGTCGACTTCTCCGCTCCAAGTTCCTCTTCCCCCAATTCCCTTTGCACTCCGCCTTACACCTGACGTTGCGTTCTTCCCCCTTGTTCGCGCCATTTTTCTACTCCTCTCTTCCTCTCATTCCGTCTTTCACCTCTTACCTACTACCTCTCCTCTTTTTTACTTACCCTTCGTCTTCTGTCCTTTTCTCCTTCCTCGTCCTTGTCTCGTCCTCGTCCTCGTCTGTGTCCTCTTTTTCCTCCTCCTATTTCTCCGACTCCACTTCCACATTCTCACTGACTGTTTCCTTCTTCATCTTTCTCCTCTTCTTTTTCCTCCTTCTTTTCCACTTTTCCTTTTTGCAAATTTTATGTATACTTTTGTTTTCATATACATATATGAGTGTGTGTGTGTGTGTGTGTGTGTGTGTGTGTGTGTGTGTGTGTGTGTGTGTGTGTGTGTGTGTGTGTGTGTGTGTGTGTGTGTGTGTGTGTGTGTGTGTGTGTGTGTGTGTGTGTGTGTGTGTGTGTGTATGTGTGTGATTGTGTATGCGTGCATGCATACACGCACGTGTACGTATCTATTTGTGTTCCTTACTTTTAATCTTTATCACAGCATTCATTTCACATACCTCTTTTCATTTCTTTCCGTCTTTTCTGCTTCCACTTTGACTTGATTGTTGTATTTCATATATACTGTATACTCGCATGTCTTCTCATATGCCCTACTTTGTTGAGTTTATTTTTTATATGTCTCTGTTTCCATCTCTATTCCCTTGGGCTCTCTTAACCATTTTTCTTTTGTCATTTTCTATTTATGAACATTTCACTTATCACCTTCTTTGTCACTCTCATGATTATTTCCTTTGGATATTTCCC
>NC_134809.1:34532895-34540395 GCF_046742065.1 Oratosquilla oratoria | reverse complement strand
AATCACTAAATATCAAATTATCTTTCCATCATATACAACAAAGTTGAATGATTAACAATACGAATGTTAGACATACTGTTGAAATGTTTTTAGAGAGGTCTGGATTTCTGTAAGCGAAATCATAGTCTAGTTATTCAAATGGAGACAGGAGTTAGTATATAGGAGGAAAAATATCCCGGTGTGATATCGTCTTTACTCCTGTGGACAGGAAAGAGGTATCCAAAAGAAGTATCTCGAGATAATCTTTTTGATTTTTTTTTACCAAGGCTTCTTTAGACTTAATAAAGCCATCTCATCCTCCAGAACCACATCATTAAAATGACAAATTTGCCCCAACGATGAGTGAAATGTTAAGCATAGCTACTTAAACACCAAGTGACTTTATATAAACGAATCTTGGACTTCAGCCTGAACTCTTGAACTATCGAAACCCATATAACATAAAATTATTTCCCCTTAATTACATAATCAAAGCATTTGGTGTTTCCTACAGTGGGAACTGACAATGAAATTTTGTATCCTACAGCGTGATACTGAAAGGATTAAACACTTTCTTTCCTACACTTGTGCTCCAGCCTCCACTTTATATATTACCTGTCCAGAAATAACGAGACTTCTTTGCTTTAAAACACTCCCTGCCGTGCCATAACTCTCCTTCCATTGTTTTATACTCCAATAACTCGTTTCTCCTCCACATACGTCAGGAATGCTCCTTCCTCTATTTTATAATCTTCACATCACAGATTACGGGCACACCTTTACTTTCCCTTTCACTTACTAGGATCTCCTCACTCCTTCTATTCCTTCACTATCCGACGAGTCCTGGTCTCTATTTTGTTCACTCCCTCTTTCACTAAGAAGACCTAGGAAATCATTGTTCTCCAATTTATTTATTCCCTGGTAGAGATTAGGTTCATTCCATACTTTCGTTTTCCTTCGGCAGTCCTTCTTCCATTTCTCGTCCCTATCTTTCAGGAACTCATCATACTTCATTTTATGTACTCCCTGTCCCAAATTAAGTTCGGTCCTTATCTTTGCACTCTGACTATACCAACTCCCTCCCTCAACGCCTCCCGCCTCAAGGCCTTGTTATTTTTCCAGTCGCGCCTAAGTCTCGACTTCACTCAGCTCCTCTTTACATACACTTCCTTCGTCAATTTGGGACACATTCTGCTTCCCTAGAGGTCCTCCACTCACCTTCCCTTTCCAACTTTCTTATTTCATTTCCATATTCTCCTCCAGTACTTCTTCATTACCTTTCCCTTTATCCTTTTCCCCTTTCTCCTTCAACCTATTTCCTTCCCACGAATTCCTTCTCCCTTTCCCCTTTAATCTTCCCCTTCCCCTTTCCTTTTTCCCTTTCCTATTCTGATGCTACTCCCTACCTCATCACTCCATTTTACCTCTATTATTTGCCTCTTCCCTTCCCCCCACACTTCCCAGCACCTCGTCTTGTTTCCACTCTCCTCTCCCACGTGCACACTCCCCCACTCCCAATTATCCCAACCTTGGATGGACTTTTCCAGCTCATTATTTATCTTCCTCCCTTTCCTGTCCCCCTCACTCTTCCCCCCCTCCTCCTCTTTCCCTGCACATATATCACCAACCCTGCATTTACCCACTCCTCAATTCTTCCTCCTCCCACGCTGGCCGAGCGGGTTAGGCCGTCGTTACTTGAAGCGAAGGTTGAGGGGATGGCGGTTTGAACCCTGCTACCGGCGAAGTTGAGCCAAAGGCACGGTTCATTAAATTCCACACTACAAAGTCCTATGTAAGGGGCACCAGTCTAGCCTCCCGATAAGGGGGGGAGGGAGTTTGTGATTTAAAACCATATAATTATCATCATCCCTCTTCTCTTCTTGTCAGTCCTTTTCCCGATGGGAATAACCCTGTCTCAGCTATTTCATCTCCTTTTCTCACATGTCTCCTCCTACTCTTCCTCCTCGTCTTCCTCCTCCTTTTCCTTCTTCTCCACCTCGCTTACTCCTTCTTACTCCTCTTCCCCCCCTCCTGTTTCTTCTTTGGCTCCTCTGTACTATTTTCCTTCCTCCATCATCTCCTCTCTTGTCCTGACTCCTTTCTGATCACGACTCTCTTTTCATATCTCCGTTCCTCCACTCAGCTCTCTTCACCCATGTTCCCTGTTTTCTTTCTCTCCGCTCCTCTATCCCCCTCACCCTCCCCTCCCACCTCCTCCTCCTCGCCCTTCTCTTCCCCTTCCTTCTCCCCTCGCTCGTAGTCTTTTCTCTGTCTTGTTTTTCAGTTACGTGTGTGCGCATACATGTTTTATCTCGGGCGTTATATTACGTGTTCATCAGTCTCATTCTCATTCTTTTTCACTCCTGTTCATTCGAGAAACTATTTTCCCCGCCCCGGCCTCTCTTTTTTTCATAAAGGAGTTGAGGGAAATATTGCGACACAGGAGAATCAATTCCGTAGAATCTGTGTCGGCCGCGCGAGCCAACCCCTCACCCTTCAATCCTCAGACCTTATGTGGGTGCCTGACGAGAGACCTGCCTCGACTAATGAAGGAACCTGAAATACAAAACGAAAAATAACTTGCAACATGCGCTGGCTTCCTATGTACGTGTGTGTTCGTGCGTTTGTATGTGTGCGTGTGTGTATATATGGGCGTTTGTGTGTGTGTGTGTGTGTGTGTGTGTGTGTGTGTGTGTGTGTGTGTGTGTGTGTGTGTGTGTGTGTGTGTGTGTGTGTGTGTGTGTGTGTGTGTATGTGCGTTTGTGTGTGTGTGTGTGTGTTTTAGGCTTCATTTATTTTCTGTCCATCTTTGTATTCACGTTTGCGGTAAAAAAAAATCTTGGAGCTACTAAACAAATAAAAAAGCGAAGGTCAACCCATCAGCAGTTTATACACTCAGTGAATTTAAATGTCTAGATTAGTGTCCGAATCAAACTCATTTTGGAACCAGAGAGTCGTAAGAGGACCCAGAGAGTCATCTCCATAATTTTTGGTCGAAACTGATATGTAAAAGCTATAGTTTACTCTTTTCCACTCTTATGAGTTTCTCTCTCTCTCTCTCTCTCTCTCTCTCTCTCTCTCTCTCTCTCTCTCTCTCTCTCTCTCTCTCTCTCTCTCTCTCTCTCTCTCTCTCTCTCTCTCTATCTATCTATCTATCTATCTATCTATCTATATATCTATCTATCTATATATCTATCTATCTATATATCTATCTATCTATCTATCTATCTATTTATCTATCAATCTATCTATCAATCTATCTATCTATCTATCTATCTATCTATCTATCTATCTATCTATCTATCTATCTATCTATCTATCTATCTATCTATCTATCTATCTAACTCTCTCCCTTTCCCAATTTTTTGATTATGGAGAAATAAGTTATCAATTTCCCAAGTGAGAGTTATCACAGATTTTGTCGTAACTAAACGCCATTTCTTGAATGCACCTTTGTTTAATACAAAGTCTATCACATATATGGCCCTTTCCGGACATCGTTATATCTGCGGGATATGTATTATTCAACATTCATCACTTATATATCAAATATCGTAAATTAGACATATTAAGCTTATTCTCAGATACAATCGTTTAATAGTATATTCGCCCACGCAAAATCTAATGTATTATCTATAAGGGAATACAAACTCTAGTGAATATAAATATCCACGTTCATTTCATTAGTAAATTTTTGTCATCACTACACATATATCATTACTGTCATCTATCGCAAAATGTTACAGAAAATATGAAACATGGTACTAAGTAGTCAACTTGCATGTATGGATCACACACACACACACACACACACACACACACACACACACACACACACACACACACACACACACACACACACACACACACACACACACACACACACACACACACACACAAACACACACACACACACACTCACACACACACACACACACACACACACACACACACACACACACACACACACACACACACACACACACACACATACACACACACACACACACACACTCGGTGGTGCGGTTGGTAGAGTCCCAGACTGTCAGTACGGCGGTACTGGGGGTACTGGGTTCGAAACCTGTCCAGGGCTGAAATTTTTTCTGTATCGCTGCGCTTCAAGTCGTTACTCAAATTTCGTGGGCTGGGAGATGGGTGTGTGTGTGTGCGTTTAAGGACATAGCATTACCCATATATCTGTCATAAGAGCTCTGAGCTCTCTTCCGTGGTGGAAATACCTTTCGTTCACGAGTCCAACACGTGATCCAACGACCAACGTGAATCACACACACACACACACACACACACACACACACACACACACACACTCATACATGTGTGTGGGTGGTGCATGCGTGCGTGTTTGTGTTTCAATGTTAGCATTTAATAAAGTATTAATATTAGTCATTTGGTACCATTTGTTCACAAATTTATGAGCAGAGATTCTTGAAAATGTATATAAGTTAGTCTGCGTCACAAAGTGAAAAAGCTACATGTCACCTCCGTCCTCCTTCCTCCGTAATTAGTCAACAAAATCAGGACATTCCTCAAACTGTCCTTGGCAGATAGAAAAATCCTCAACACTCTTCAGAATTCTAATGAAAATCTTGTGATTAATAGTGTTAGCCTTTGGCTTTTGAACATACCCAGTCGCCCATCTTTTTTTTGTCCTTCTCTTTTCGATTAAGTTTATAAAACGCAGCTAAACTCCTAAACACCTGTTCTTTGGCCGCGCAGGTCCAGGTTAAAAACAATAGTATAAAGCATATTATTATATAAAATATATATGTCCAGAGACCCAATGTTTTCTTGTGTAACATATGCGTTTTAGTGTAGTAGTAATGGAAATTTCTTCCAAGGCATTTCTTATGTTGTATATTGCGAAATTTTATGGTACAGTCCCAGAACCATCATTAGTAACGTAAGACGTATTACGTTCCGGCCCAACCTTAGTCCGTTTTCTGGGAAGTACACATATTTTACAGCGTGTATACGGCCTTGTACCTGTATTTTGTAGAGCCCAGCTATCCTGCACCAGGAACCAATTATATTTCACAGAGTGTGTTGCGTGTAGAATTGTAGTTTAGCTATTTCACATAGTATCCTCTCTCGAGTGATTATCAATTTTCATCAAATGAAACCCGCAGCCCCTCATCAACATGCAACAGTCCTCAGGGTTGCTATACATATTTCGTGAAAGATATTTTGGACTGCGTTGGTATTGTATTAGTGTGGGACTCTTTCTATATTATCAGATTACAGTTGTAACAAGACAAGAACAGTCGTCGGTTATCAGCTCTTTTTATGTAAACAAGGTGAAGGATAATTATGAAGATAATGAGTACACCAACAAAGAAAGTAATAATGATGGGAATGGTGACAATTAAATGCAAAAAGAGGAAGAGAAAAGGAAGAAGAGGAACAGCGGTAAAGAAAAGAGGAACAGTGGAAAAAAAAAGTCTGATAGGAGGAGAAGATGGAGGGGGAAAAGGAGAAAGAAAGGAGGTCAAAGAGTCAAGGGAGAATTAGAGGAGGAATAATAAATGAGACGGAAGAGAAAACGATGAAAGAAGAAAATCAGGAGGGTAAAGAACAGGAAGAGAAAGAGGAAGAGGAGAAGAGGAAATGGCTGTGTAACGAGTTGTCGGATCCTTTCAAATGCAAACGAAATTGATATGAATCCTAGGCCCAGTTTGAAGGCCTTAATGTCACAGTATATTTCAGTCTTGGGCGAATCAGATTTACGATAATCTTCGTAATATCTTTGTCCATGTAGTTTTAATACATATTTCTGGCGACATTTTTTCCTTATCATCAACCACAAGCATTCTTCTTCCTTTGCTTCGTAATCAAACTAACAGCCATTTTATATAGGACTTATAAACTATTCTTATTTACAACCGTTTCTAATGTCCTGCATTTTCTTCATACTTGAATTAAAATTCCACTCTCGGCTTCCCTCACTTACCCCATCTAGACCCTCATGTAACAGTCTACAACCCTTTTATAATTTTTACACACCTCAATATATTTTTGTCATCATCGAAGAAAAAAGATCGATTAAATGGCCACGTTATTAACATATACCAAGAACATTAGTGGTGGTAACGCTGCTCTAGGTAGCGCTCCATTAATGTGTGTGTGTGTGTGTGTGTGTGTGTGTGTGTGTGTGTGTGTGTGTGTGTGTGTGTGTGTGTGTGTGTGTGTGTGTGTGTGTGTGTGTGTGTGTGTGTGTGTGTGTGTGTGTGTGTGTGTGTGTGTGTGTGTGTGTGTGTATACATATGTACATATTGTACATATGCATATGTTTTCGTATGTATATTCTCTGATGTATGTATATGTATGTATAAATTAATACATTGGTATATACCAGTAACATTATGGCCACCATAGCATTCCCGCGGGCAGATTCCCCTATGCTCGTAAGTCATTTAGCTACGATCGATAATCAATACCGAACATGAGGAAACACGGTGTCTGTAGCCATCTCGCTCTCCTTACCAACCCCCAATCTCCCCCCCCTCCCCCGCTCCCCCGAGCTGAGTCCTCTCTGTTTGGATATTCTACTTTCGTTTGAGGCACTTCTCAGAGTCACTCGCAGAAGTAAACACAACATTTACCTAAGCGTTAGTTTAATCAGGTTAACTCAGATCAGTCTGGGTGTAATCCCATTTGATATATCAGCGTTCTTACCGTCAATTATAGTTAGTAGAAATGGAGACAAGAGTGTTTTTTACCGTTTAGTAAATAATCAACCCACAAATGTATAAAAAGCAAGTAATATTGTATAGAAGCTACAATCTCTCCGAAACGTTACTTATTTTAATATATAGATAGATAGATTTGTTTTTCACTGTGGTAAGAGTTTTTAATTATATGTAGGTTTTGATTGAACCGAACCTGTAAAGGAGAATGAGATTAGCGTGCGAGTGAGGGTGTTAAAGAGGGGTAGGATGGAAGCGTAGATTGTTAGGCTGGGATGAGAGAGACGAGTGAGCAGAGGGCTGGGATGGAAGAGAAGGGTGTGACGGAAAGGGAAAGGTACAGAAGATAATGAGGGAAAGGCGACAGAAAGCACTGGGATATTAGTATAGTGTGACAGAGAAGGCATGGATAGTAGAAAAATACATTGGTGACGGCTGGGATGGAAGAGGTATTGACGGAGAAGGCTGGGATGTAGGGTGAGTGTGACGAAGGGAGCTGGGATGGCAGAGAATGAAGGCCCAGGTCTCTCACAAGAGTTACTGGAAACTTTGCAGAGGTAATTAAGTGCATAAGAGCAGAGCGGTAAAGGGGTTCTGTGGGAGAACTCTATGGCTGAGGAGGAGGAAGTAGTAGTGGTGGAGGAGGGAGGAGGAGGAAGAGGAGGAAGAGGAGGAGGAGGAGGAGGAAGAGGACAAATATTAGGAGGATAAAGAGGGAACGAATAAAAGATGGAGGAAACGTAAAGAGGACAGTTATAAGGATGAGTATGATTATTATAGTAATAATGATGATAATGATATAGATGATTTGTTGAAA
>NC_134809.1:34507895-34510395 GCF_046742065.1 Oratosquilla oratoria | reverse complement strand
GTGTGTGTGTGTGTGTGTGTGTGTGTGTGTGTGTGTGTGTGTGTGTGTGTGTGTGTGTGTGTGTGTGTGTGTGTGTGTGTGTGTGTGTGTGTGTGTGTGTGTGTGTGTGTGTGTGTGTGTGTACGTGTGTATGTGTGTGTGTGTATAAAAAATATATATATATATATATATATATATATATATATATATATATACATATATACATATGCTTCATTGAAAGTGATGGCTAATTGTGCATTTATTATTTTCTTAAGTATTTTTCCATATGTTTTACTATGGACTTATGTTCCTTTGAGAGCAGGTTTATGACTTCGCTGTAGGTGGTCATGTTTGCTATACCGCGATTTTGGTTCAAGAACCCTTCTTCAGTTGCTCTTAGGAATATTCTATCTGGTCAGGATAAGAATTATTCCGATGTTATATTTAAGTATGTTACTTTATATACTTAAACTTCTGTACTTGCTCTTCATTGGGGAGGTTACCGGTCACCTGAGAGCGATTACTTGGTAACTCAGCCAGTGATGAAATGTCACGTGCTAGGGGAAGCCTTCGGGTTCATTTTGTGACAAAATGTCCTATTCTTGGACTTGTGGCGTTTTTGTCTCGGGTTTTGAGTTGTGGGGTTATGTCTCATGCTTGGGTTTGTGGCGATTTGTCTCATGCATGGGAGGGCCCTAAGATCATCTGCTTGTATATTTAGATTTGGGATCAGCTCTTTAATGTATAATGCTTTTAAGATTTGGAGGCATCTGTCATCTGTATATATTTCCAAAATCTCAGTGCTTTTTTCTGGGATGTTTCTTGTTAATGGTTGCCATGGGCTTCTATTAAATGATTTTTAGGGACCCCTGATGTCAGGTTGAATGAGAGGCTACGGGATAACCTCGTTGTCGTTATGCCAATATAGGTGGAGGGGAGGGCTTCACAGTTCCCTTGTGCACAAGTAAACCTATAGATGACATGTGATTTCTGAAGTTCCTTTCTCTGTAGGTGGGGGCTGTTTTTAAAAAGGAGTTGGCTAGTCTTCCTTCTCTAGTAATAGAACACCAAGTTTATTACTTTCTCTGGATTTGCTGGTTTGATGTTCCTCTTTATAATCTGTTTCATTATACGTTCATCTTCTTTATAGGCTAAAGAGAATGTATATTTATAATAGATTTTAATTTTTTCTATATTTTGATAACTTTTACTATCTTTGTACCAGCCATCCATTATTTTCTTGGCCTGGTGGTTAATATATTTCTCACTGAAGCCATTATTGATTAGTACTTTGATGTAGCGCTCGATTTCATTGCATACTTGTTTCCGTGTGCTACAGTGGGTGAATGCTCTTCGGATGTAGGCACTGATAGTAGAGTCCTTATATCTCTGAGGGCAGTCACTAGAACCATTAAGGCAGTGTCCAGGGTTTGTAGGATTAGTGTACACATCTGTGTACACTAAACCTACACACACACACACACACACACACACACACACACACACACACACACACACACACACACACACACACACACACACACACACACACACACACACAAACACACACACACACACACATATATATATATATATATATATATATATATATATATATATATATATATGTGTGTGTGTGTGTGTGTGTGTGTGTGTGTGTGTGTGTGTGTGTGTGTGTGTTTGTGTGTTAGTGTGTGTGTGTGTGTGTGTGTGTGTATGTGTATGTGTATCTTTGTGTGTGTTTGTGTGTGTGTGTGTGTGTGTGTGTGTGTGTGTGTATGTGTGTGTGTGTGTGTGTGTGTTTGTATGTGTATTATATATACATAGGTAAATAGATGTCATCATAACGCATCCCCAATCCCTATCAATCGTGATCTAATATAGACTGGTTCAATGTCTGCTACTTGAGACTCACGTGCCGCCTGTGAGACCTTATACGCTCGAGCTCACCCGAATCGAATTGCCCTCTCTATGCCTTCGATGTTCGTAGACCACATCTAATTGAATAGCAGGTGAATATTTAATGCAGCCTTAGAGATGGATGACACCAACACTGGTTTAGGGCTATTTGTAGAATACAGAAGTCTTTCCCTATGCTCTTCTCATAGCTTTTGAAAGAAGAGCTCATCTAATAAGAAATAAATGAAGAGATGAATGTATGGGTATAAATTAGAAAATAGATTGGTAAATTGGCTGATTAGTGAACTAATTAGTTAAGAAATGTATGAATCAATAGATAAATAGAATGAGTAAAATCATCCAGCATTCTGGTCTTTATCCATTTATGTTATAAGGGATCTTTTTAAAAAGCAGGTACAAATTTTGACCCTGAGTCTAATTTTCAATCCTTCCCCCTCATACGAATAGGAATAGAAAATAGCTAATACTTGTCTCTCCATTATGTTGTGATGGTTACAAAATGCTACATCTCTTCAGCCTATAAACGTGTCTTCAGAGTCTTGAAGAAAAAATAGTTTCTTAGTTTTATTTGTAAGACCAGTAAATGATCTATCTTCTTAAA
>NC_134809.1:34487895-34490395 GCF_046742065.1 Oratosquilla oratoria | reverse complement strand
TTTCTTTAACTTCATCTTACTCTCTTTTACTTTCTTTCTGTTCTTCCTAACTAAATATTTCCTTATTTCCCACGTTTTTTTACCATCTCTTGGACTGTACTTGCTTCAATTCTCATAATTTTTTGCAATTCCATTCATCTTCCCTCTTATTTATTTTTGCTTTCCAATTTATACTTTCCCTTATACTTATTCCCTCTGTCTAGCCCAAATCTATCCCTACTTTTCTACTCCAGTATTTCTCTTCCTTCCTTCTTCCTCCTCTTCCACTTCCTACCTTTCTTCCTTTAACTCCTCTTATTCCTTTGTTCCTTTCTCCTCTTTCTTACTCCTCCTCATCCTCTTCTTATTCCTCCCCACCTCCTCCTCTATCTCTTCTTCCTCTTCCTCTTCCTCCTCTTCTACTTCCTCCTCTATTCCTCCACTTCCTCTTCCTCCTTCTCCTTCAACTCCTTCCCCTCCTTCCTCTCTTCCTCGTCGTCGTTCTCCACCTTCACATCTTTCCCTTTTCATTTCCCCTCCATCTATCCTTTCTCCTGCTCCTCCATCTCCATCTCCTCTTAGCCCGTCTCCTCATTCTCCTCCTTATATTTAGGTCCTAATCAATTTTCTCTATTCCTGTGATTGTCCTCTTTTCCTTTCCCCCAATCTGACGCTCTCCTTCGTTCCAATACCCCCTCACCCTCCTTCTTCATTCCGATCCCACTTCTCATCATCTCCGTCGTTCTTTATCTGCCCTTCCACGTCCCACACGGATGCTGCAATTAATTACACATGTCAGATAAAGTTGTGCGGGAACTTTGCTCATTTTTAATGTGTATCTATAAGGTTGTTTGGGTGGCCGGGGCATAGGGGAGCTGGAGTGGGTGTATGGTGATTGGAAAAGTAGATTCGGGTGGTGATTCGACGAGAGAGTCGGGTAGTGATTAGAGCTGGAGGAATTGGGAAGGAAGGAAGTTGAGGAGGCAGAGAATTTGAGATCAGGAGGCAAAGGAAAAGGATAGACGTGGGAGAGAGCGAGCTAGAAAAAGAGGAATGAAATGAACAAAATAAAAATAAAGTAAAATAAAGTTTATATCACGGATGGTAAAACTGTAAGAACTAATCTGAAAAATTAAAGATTAAGTAGTCAAGTGATTCCACATTTTTATGTGTGTTCTACAAATATATATATAAAAGATTAAAAAAAAATTAGGTCATAAAAGGTATTCAATATGATAACTTGCTGTAACTTTGTATGTAACATAATTTACATAAACAGAAGAATATGGTGTGTATGAACATACAGACGAAAATAATGTAATATGTCATACATTATTTTCTGATATGAAATGCGAAAAAAATAATTAAGAAATGCAATTTGTTTACGATGTACTTACTTGGGTAATCAAGCAGTTTGATCCCAGTGCCATTTCCCAGCGAAATGAAAAAGTCTGGTGCCATCAAGAACTGAATAAAAGATAATAATAAAACACAGTGAATGAGTACTTTTCACTTCTTTTGATCAGAGGATGATTTCAGATGAATAGAACTGCCAACCGATCGACACAATAGAATCTATGATGTGTATAACTTTGTTCAATGAGTCAAGGATTGGCGAGGTAAACCTTCACCCACCCCCTCTCTCTTCCTCTTTCTCTCTCTCTCTCTCTCTCTCTCTCTCTCTCTCTCTCTCTCTCTCTCTCTCTCTCTCTCTCTCTCTCTCTCTCTCTCTCTCTCTCTCTCTCTCTCTCTCTCTCTCTCTCTCTCTCTCTCTCTCTCTCTCTCTCTCTCTCTCTCTCTCTCTCTCTCTCTCTCTCTCTCTCTCTCTCTCTCTCTCTCTCTCTCTCTCTCTCTCTCTTTCTCTCTCTTTCTCTCTCTCCCTTTGTCGGATACTGACCGGTGATGTTGATGAATGGAGGCGGGAGTAACTTGAGGAAGATGGAGGGTTGGCGACAGGATGGAGGGTCTGATGGATGGAGGGAGCCACGTGCTGGAGAAGTAGAAAGAGGAGGAAATGTGATTGGTAGGGGGAAAGGAAAAGGTAAGATTGGGAGTGTACGTGATTGGTGGAGATGTGGTTAGAAGTGGAAAGGGATGATATTGGGATGTATTAGGGTAAGATTGGTTGTTCTGAGAGGACCTGAAAGGAATGGTTTCATCTCTGGGATTCTACAGAGGATAAAGGAACCATAAGGAAGGAGTGTGTCAGAATTCTTTCGTTTATATTGACGTAAAATAGATTTCCTACCCTTATTAATCTATTTATATTAATTTATTTATCTATTTGTTTATTCATATACTAATTTTTATCAATTTATTCTTTTATTCAGATTCACATCGTTTTCTATTTATTTATCGATACTTTTCCTTATTTACGTACTTATTGTTACATTCATTTATACGGTGCTCCAACGGTAGCGTCTATATGTTGAAGTCTGTGTGTGTGTGTGTGTGTGTGTGTGTGTGTGTGTGTGTGTGTGTGTGTGTGTGTGTGTGTGTGTGTGTGTGTGTGTGTGTGTGT
>NC_134809.1:34477895-34482895 GCF_046742065.1 Oratosquilla oratoria | reverse complement strand
CTCTCTCTCTCTCTCTCTCTCTCTCTCTCTCTCTCTCTTTCTCTCTCCCTCTATTCTACTCCTTTCCTCATAATATTATTCCTCATAATCTTCATATTTTTCCACCATCTCTTCATTTTCCATTACACATTTTCTTTCCCTCATCCTCTTCCTTCTTTTACTTCCTTCATTTTTCCACTCCTGCCTTTTATCGTCATTTCTTGTATCTCCAGAGGCTAGCATTACATCCCTCTTACATACTGTTTACATTCACTCTTTTAATTTGCTGACATCCTTGCGTCCATAATCCCTCTCCATTTTTTCTCCTATTATCTATTACGCTTTGTTCTCGTCATGCAAACACAATAGGGCTCCATGAATCGTCCAACCATGAAAGAAATAAAAAAATCTATGTTGCTATTTTCTCTCCCCCTCTTCCTTCATCACTCTCTCCACCTCTTTTTCCTACCTTTCTCATATATACCATTTTATGTGTATATATATGTATATGTATATGTATATGTATATGTGTATGTATATGTATATGTATATGTATATGTATATGTATATGAGTATGTATATGTATATGTATATGTATATGTATATGTATATGTGTATGTATATGTATATGTATATGTACATGTACATGTATTTGTATATGTATATGTATATGCATATGCATATGTATATGTACATGTATATGTATATGTATATGTATATGTATATATATATATATATATATATAAATATATATATATGTACATACATATACATGATGAAGGTGGAAAAAGAAGTCATTGGTCTAATTCAGATTTTCTGAGTTTATTCCTGACCGGTTTCGCTCTATGCTTCTTCAGAGGAATGTGACGCTGGCGGTATACAAAGTAAGAATAGGACCGCGTTCCCTCCTTGGAGGTGGGCTCCGTTTTGTTGTACAATGATTTGAAATTCTTAATGCAGTGTACAATAAATTACATTTCCTTTTTTTATGTAGCTATTAAACCATAGATGTTAGATACAGCTCCGGTGTATGTGAAATGTTGACCGAGTGTGTAACAGTGTAAGTGAAATGAGTGAGTGGTGTAAAAAATGTGGAAAACCCAAAAAGTATCACAAGATAACTTATGATATAAAATAATATAATGATAACATATCCAGATAAGATGGAATAGAATGAAATGAAATAAAATGAAAACAATATGATAATTTGAAGTGTTGTGACATCACATCGTATATTGTTGAAAATGTATCTAAGATTCCCGCGTCTTAATTTTCCAAACCTCTACAAATTGTGATAATGTGTCACTGCATGTATATACATACATATGTTTTTTTCTTTTGGTTAGTTATTTCTCTCAGCTCACTATTGTGCCATCTTTTCCGCCTATTCCAATTTTCATCAAAAACTTGCCAGATAATTCGTCTCAATATTTTATTCTCAGAAATCAGTAGTCTTTGTTCCATTTGTTTTGTTAAGTTCCATGCCTAACTGGCATATAAAACTATAGGTCGAAGATTTGAATTGTAGATTCTTAATACTATATACATTGATATACTTCTCCTCCTTGATATTAGCATAAGACTAAAATAATATCTGTTTGCTGAAGCGATTCTTATATTTATTTCTATCTTCATCTCATTTCTATTTGATACCGTCGCACACAGATATCTGAAACTCTCTACCTCTTCTATCCTCTTGTCTTCCAAAACTGAATCCTCTACGTTCCCTCCTCTACTCATACACGATAGTTTAGTTTAACGAACTTTATTTGCTCCCCAACTCAAGCTGTTGTCTCTCACAGAGGGATAATTAGATCTTTCAAATCATCTCTACTCACAGCAATTAGGTCTACACACCAGCGTATGTTAAATAATTGACCTTAATTTTGTCCAATTCACACCCTCCTTCTCTATCATTATCTTAGTTATTTTCTCCATCACCAAGTTAAACAGCTTACAAAATAAAACACATCCTTGGCTCAAGCCATTCTTTATCCTAAAACATTCGGAATTATGACAAAAGAAACAATATAGATTTAATATATCTAGACTATGCAAAAAAATTTGATACCGTCCCCCACGAAAGACTACTTACTAAATTAGCTTCACACAGTATAAGTGGTTGCCTATTAAGTTGGACTAGTAATTGGTTGATTGATCAAAAACAGAGAGGCAAAACTTCTAGATGGAAAAATGAAACGAGTGTAGTTCCTCGGCGTTCCGTCCTTGGGTTACTCCTACTCATATTATATATAAATTACATAGACCACGGACTTAAATCTATTGTCTCTAAATTTGCTGATGATACAAAATTGTGCGGAATGGCAAAAGATCACTTAAACCAATTAGATATTTAAGAAGATTTAGATAAACTACCGCAATGGTCTGAAAAATGGCTAATGAGATTTAAGACAAGTAAATGTAAGTTTATGCACATAGGTAAAATAACAGTAAATATAATTACAAGTTATTTGGAAACTTGTTGACAAAAGGGGATAGTAAAAAGGATCTCGGCGTGATTACTAGTAACGATCTCAAATCATCTAAACAGTGTATTTCAGCCTCTGAGAAAGGAAATAAAATTCAAGGATTGGTTAAGCCATCTTTTGTCTTCAAAAATCCATCTCTCATTAAAACATGCTTTTTCCGCATGGTCATCGAATCTCATTAAAGACATTGACAGGTTGAAAAAAGGTACAACAGCGAGCCACAAAGTTTATTCCAAATATAAAAAATAAGTAATACGAAAATCGACTAAAACATATGAATCTGTTTTTTATAAAAAAAAAAAAAACGTAGACTCAGAGGTGACTTAATACAGATCTTTAAGATTCTAAAGGGAATTGCCAACATCAAAAGTGACAAAATTTTTACAATGAATGAAAATCCGACAAGAAATAAGGGTCTAAAACTGACAAGAAATAGATTTAATTTGGAAGTGGGTAGAAACAGTATTGCCAATCATGTAGTTAATGAATGGAATAAACTTCCTGCAGAAGCAGTTCAATGTAGTTCAGATCAAAGCTTTAAGATACGTTTAGATAAACATCTAAACAAGATGCTGTAATGTCTACCATTTATCTTATATTACTTATTTATTTGTTTTCTATTATCTGTCTGCTTCTTTATTATCATATGCTTGATTATCATTGATTATTACTTATGTGTCACTTTATTACTATTTACTATTTACCTCTTTGTTTATTATCTAACTTTACCTACATATCTATCTATCTATTTTATATATTATGATTTATGTAATGATTTTATTTATCTATTTATTTATTTATTGATCATTGTTATAATTTCTTTGCTTCCGACCTAGTTATCTACCACAAGGAGTCATATCGGCATGCTCCTCCTTTGTAATCCTTTATAATCCTTTGTAATCCTTCCATCAACCCTTACTATTGATTTTATGCTTGTAAGAGAGATTTTTATTAAATCTATTATATTATCCAGTATTCCAAATGTCTTTAGTATGTTCCATATGCTCTGTATATACTGTCGTAAGCCACCTCAAAATCAGGAAACAAATGGTATTGTATATTATCATATTCGGCCTCCTCCATTACATATTATACTGTGAAAATGTGGCCAATATATATATATATATGTATATGTATATATATATATATATATATATATATATATATATATATGTATATATATATATATACATATATATATATACATATACATATATATATGTATATATATATATATCTATATGTATATATAAATATATATATATATATATTACAAAGGCGGAGCATACCGACAGGAGACCCCCTGGTCCATATCTAGGTCGGATGCGAAAAAATCCTAATAATAATAATAAATAAATAAGTAAAAACTATAATAATGTAAGTATCAAATAAAATACATAAATAAACGCATAGGCACAGTCAAACAACAAATAAACAGGTAAATAGTAAATAATAATGAAATGACATATAACTAATAATAAATGAGAATCAAATAGACAAATGATAACAAAACAAAAACAAATAATATGAAATAAATAATAATCATTACAGCATCTTGCTTAGGTGTTTATCTAAATGATTTTTAAAGCTTCGAACTGAACTACATTGCACTGCCTCTGCAGGAAATTTATTCCATTCATTAACTACACGGTTGGCGAAGTTGTTTCTACCCACTTCCAAACTGAATCTATTTCCGGATAGTTTGAGACCATTGTTTCTTGTGTGATTTCATTTAGTGTGAATTTTTTTTCACTTTTGATGTCGTCAATTCCCTTTAGAATTCTAAAGACCTGTATCAAGTCACCTCTGAGTCTACGCTTTTTTAGGGAAACAGATTCATATGTTTTAGTCGATTGTCGTATGATTTATTTTTGAGTTATTGGAATCAGTTTTGTGGCTCGCCGTTGTACTTTTTCCAATCCGTTAATGTCTTTAATGAGATTCGGTGACCATACGGAAACATCTTATTCCAAATATGGACGAAGTAACGATATATATAGCTTGTTAATGAGTTATATATAGGTTGTTAATGAGTGATATATTCTCATTTTCATGATTATATATCTTCGTGTGTGTTCATGCATGTGTATGAGCATTCGATTATCTGACTGTCTGCACCCACCCATGTACAATAGAAGTATCTATGAATCCTACAAGGATTACTTATAGTTTACAACCCAAATATTGTAAACTTGGTCGGCACTGTATTGTTGTTGATATATACATATATATATATATATATATATATATATATATATATATACATATACATATATACATATATACATATAAATATATATATATACATATACATATATGTATATACATATATGTATATATATATATATATATGTATATACATGTATATATATATATATATATTCATTCTTTTCTATATTTTTCCTCTTCTTCCCGTGTAGTGAAATAGTTATATTTTGCATATATATATATATATATATATAAAGATATATATACATATATATGTATATATACCATATTTATACACATATATATATATACATATATATGTAT
>NC_134809.1:34470395-34475395 GCF_046742065.1 Oratosquilla oratoria | reverse complement strand
TCTTTGTTCTCTTTCTTTTCTTCTTGCTATTTCTAATCATTTTCATCCTCCCTTTCATTCACCCTTCTTTTCTTCCCCATTTCTCTTTAGTCTCCCCCTCTTCCTCTTCCTTCTCCTCCTCCTCCTTCTTCTTCTACTTTTTCACTCTCTCTTTTTGTTCTGATCGTCTCCTCATCCTCCTCATCCTCATCCTTATCTTCATCCTTCTCCCCTTTTTTCTACCCGTCTTCAAAACATTCATCCATTTTTTCTCTTTTCTTCCTGCTTTTCTTTCTTCCTCCAATTTCTCAAACTTCTCCTATTACTACTTTCTCTTCTCCTCCTACCCCTCTTTCTCCTCATATTCTCTTTTCTCTCCTCTTTGTCCTCTCTCACTCTTTATTTCTTTACTCTCCTACTCCTCTTCGTATTCTCCGATCTGCTATTTTCTCTTCTTCAAAATATTAATTTTATTTCTTTTTCTTCTTCCTTTTCTTTCTCTTTCCCTTTCCCTTTCCCCCTCTCCTCCTGTTATTCATCAAGCTTCTCCTGTTACTAATTCTCCTTCTCCACCTCCTACTCCTCCTCTTCTTCCTCCTCCTCCTCTTCCTCCTCCTCCTCCTCATCTTCTTCATTCTTTTCTTCTTCCTTTTCTTTCTGTTTTTCTTTCCCCTTCTCCTCCTCATCTTATTCATCAAGCTACTCCTGTTACTACTTCTCCTTCTCCACCTCCTACTCCTCCTCCTCTTCCTCCTTCTCCTCATCATCTTCATCTTCGTTCTTTTCTTCTTCCTTTTCTTTCTGTTTCTCTCTCCCTTTCTCCTCCTCATCTTATTCATCAAGCTCCTCCTGTTACTACTTCTCATTCTCCACCTCCTACTCCTCCTCCTCTTCCTCCTCCTCCTCCTCATTATCATCATCGTTCTTTTCTTCTTCCTTTTCTTTCTGTTTCTCTTTTCCCTTCTACTGTTATTCATTAAGCTCCTCTTGTTACTTCTCCTTCTCACCTTCTGCTCCTCTTCCTCCTTCTCCTCCTCCTCCTCATCATCATCATCATCATCATCTTCTTCGTCCTCTTCTTCCTTTTCCTACACGTGCTTCTGGTCCATTTATTTTCTCTTCGTTTCCTTTCACCTCGTTCTCAGCTTACTATTACGGATACATTCTTTTATACCCGCATATTGCTTCTGCATTTTTTTTTCTTTTTTTGCATCTTCCTCCTGTACCCTCTCTTCCCACTTTTGTTCTTCCTCTTCTCTTTTCCCCTTTTCATTTCAACCATAGCTTTCATATTTCTTACTTTCTACTTTTTTTTTCCATTTGTCGCGCTTAAACCATCTACATCTTTATTCTGCCTATCTTTCCTCCTAAATCTTCTGATCTTCTGTCGCTTTTCTTTTAACTACTTCTCTTCATTTTTTCATTTTTCCTCACTGCTGCTGACTATACTGCTCCGATTCCTCCACACTGTATTTTTTCGTGCATCTTTTTACGTTCTTCCTCATCCTTATGCTCTTCCTCGTTCTTCACCTCTTCTTTTCTTTTCCTCTTACTTCTTCGCCACTTCCTGCTCCTTTTGCTCTCTTCCCCCCTCCACTTCGTCCTCCTTATCTTCTTCCTTATGTCCCCTCTTTGTTCTCCTCCTCTTTGTCCTCCTTCTCCTCCTCCTTTCATTCCATCCTTTGTTTGCTCTTTCTCTTTTTCCTATTCATCTTGCTCCTTCTCTTCGTCCTCCTCCTTCTTCCTCTCTTCTTTCACAACATCTTTTTCATATTTTCCCTTTACCTCTCTCGCCTCCTTCTTTTCTTTATCTTTCTCTTCATCTCTTTGTTTGCTCTTTCTCTTTTTCCTATTCATCTTGCTCCTTTTCTTCGTCCTCCTCCTTCTTCCTCTCTTCTTTCACAACATCTTTTTCATATTTTCCCTTTACCTCTCTCGCCTCCTTCTTTTCTTTATCTTTCTCTTCATCTCCCCCCCCCCATCCTTTGCTTGCTCTTTCTCTTTTTCCTATTCATCTTGCTCCTTCTCTTCGTCCTCCTCCTTCCTCCTCTCTTCTTTCACAACATCTTTTTCATATTTTCCCTTTACCTCTCTCGCTTCCTTCTTTTCTTTATCTTTCTCTTCATCTCCCCCCCCCATCCTTTGCTTGCTCTTTCTCTTTTTCCTATTCATCTTGCTCCTTCTCTTCGTCCTCCTCCTTCCTCCTCTCTTCTTTCACAACATCTTTTTCATATTTTCCCTTTACCTCTCTCGCCTCCTTCTTTTCTTTATCTTTCTCTTCATCTCCCCCCCCCCCATCCTTTGCTTGCTCTTTCTCTTTTTCCTATTCATCTTGCTCCTTCTCTTCGTCCTCCTCCTTCCTCCTCTCTTCTTTCACAACATCTTTTTCATATTTTCCCTTTACCTCTCTCGCCTCCTTCTTTTCTTGATCTTTCTCTTCATCTCCCCCCCTCCCCCCCGCGTCTTCTTGTCCTTACCTACCGTGGTGCCTCTCTGGGCTTTGCAGTCGTGGGATCCCGGTAACCTTGACCCAGGAATGATACCCAATGGATACAAGTGACTGCCACTTGTCCTACCTTCATGTGACAGATATTGTGTCCTCAGCTTCGATAGTGCGCTATATATTTTTTCTTTTCTTTTTACTTTTTTTTTTCTCTTTCTCTTCCATCCCGTTGACCATTTTCATCCTACTTCTCTACAGTTTTTCTTTCTGCATTTTTCTCTTCCCACTTATGTTCCTTTTGTTTTTGTCCTTTTAATTTTCTTTCACTCTTACCTTTTTCAAACTCATCCCTAAAAACGAGTTAGAATATTTATTGATTCTATCCCAGTTATCTTTTAACAATTTTATTAATGTCAGAGAAAACACGAAGTATTTGTTGCTCAAAAGAATTAAACTGATCATTTCAAAGCATTTTGTCTGGCTTGTGAGAAAATGTTTTATTCATCATAAGGAAACCATTGTTCAGTATCTTAATTTTCATTATGTTAATTAAGTCTTCCATTTCCAATTACACAGAAAGGTGGCTGCAACACATTCAGGGATTTTATTCCGAATGACATCACACGATTTTAATCAGGTTAGGGAACTCAGGGACGGTAACTGTTTCATAACGTTTCATTAATATCTTCCAACTTCTATTGTCCCTCTTTGTCCCCTCTTCTTCTGCTTTTATCATCTAATTCTTTTAGCCTACTTGGTGCACCTTGTGTTTTATTACATGCGCCTTTTCCTTACCCTTCTCCTCTTCCTCCTCCTCACCTCCTCCTCCCATTCCTCCTCCTCCTCCTCTTCCTCCTCCTAACTTCTATTGTCCCTCTTTGCCCCTTCTTCTTCTGCCTTTATCATCTAATTCTTTTAGCCTACTTGGTGCACCTTGTGTTTTATTACATGTGCCTTTTCCTTACCCTTCTCTTCTCTCTCCTCCTCTACCTCCTCCTCCTTCCATTCCTCCTCCTCCCATTTCTTTTTCCCACTCCCCCTCCCACTCCTCCTCCTCCTCCTCCTACACCTCCTCCTCCAACTCCTACTCCTCTTCCCACTACTCCTCCTCCCACTCCTCCTCCTCCCAGTCCTCCTCCTCCCACTCCTCCTCCTCCCATTCCTCCTCCTCCCACTCTCCCTCCTTCCACTCCTCCTCCCACTTCTCCTCCTCCTCCTCCCACTCCTCCTCCCACTCCCCCTCCTCCACCTCCCCCTCCTCCTCCTCCCACTCCTCCCACTCCTCCTCCCACTCCTCCTCCTCCTCCCACTCCTCCTCCCCCTCCTCCCCTCCTTCTCCCCTCTTCCTCTCCCTCCTCCTCCCACTCCTCCTCCCACTCCTCCTCCCACTTCTCCTCCTCCTCCTCCCACTCCTCCTCCTCCTCCCACTCCTCCTCCTCCTCCTACTCTCCCCCCTTATCTCTCCTTCAGCCTCACCTTGCTCGTGTTCCCATTCTCTTTCCCCCACCGCGATAACTTTTCATTCTCGTCTTTATGTGTTTTTAGTTTTGTCTCATCTTTCTCACCTTTCCTCTTCCTCTTTCTCTATTTCCACTTTTATCTTTTCCCACCACACACACACGGTTTAGGATACTGACTGTTTATAATCTATATAGTCAATATTTTAGGGAATTTAATGATACTTCTACGTACCAGAGGATTACAGTATTCTTTTATGATTGGAGAATATTCTCCATGACTGAACTCTAATATCCACTAAAGAAATGAAAACAGAAATACTTTTATTTTCTTCACTTTCTTCTTTTTGCTGCATTCATTAAATCTCGCCTTTGCCACTTCAATGACTCCATCTCTTCAGGTAGAAGCGCTGGTTATTGGTGATAAAATGAAAAAAAAATCCATTCTTATCTCCTTCGGGATTTTGTTCTCTTCCTCCTCTACCTCCTTTGTTTTTGGCACCGATCCTCTCCTTTTCCTTCTCTTCGTCCTCCTATCTGCCTATCTCTTCCTGTCCTCTTCTTTTATCGTTCGTATTTTTTACTATTCGGTTTCTATTCTCTCCCCTTTTCCTCCCGTGTCCTCATTCCTCTTTGTCTCCTCCTCCTCATCCTCGGTGCTCCTCCTTTCCCATTATATTCCTCTTTTATCCGTTTCTTTTTCCTTTCCACTTGTTTATCTGACTATTAGCTTCCATCAACTTTATCCGCCATTCCTCCCATCTACGCTTCCGTTTTATTGCCTTCATCTTGACGTACTGCCCTCTGAATCTTTTACTTCTATCTAGTTTTCAACTTCACTACTTTCTGCCGGATATTTATTGGCTCCGTCTTTCATCGGCTTTTCATACTTTTTTTTTCCCTTTCTTTCTTTTTTTACTCTCGTAGTTCTGTTCTTCCTTATTTTCCTCTACACTTCCTTTGAACTTTCCAGGAATGTTTGTCGTCTTTCTTTTGTCTAGTCATCAACTCCCCCCCCCCTCTCACCCCCGCACTTCCATTCTCGCCTTTATCAACACCTCTCCTTCCCACTCTCCTCTCTCCTTTCTCACCTTTCGTCGGCCTGTCAGCGTTTTCCTCGT
>NC_134809.1:34460395-34465395 GCF_046742065.1 Oratosquilla oratoria | reverse complement strand
TCTCTCTCTCTCTCTCTCTCTCTCTCTCTCTCTCTCTCTCTCTCTCTTTCTCTATGTCCCTTTCTCTCTCTCTCTCTCTCTCTCTCTGTTCCTTCATTCAATCGTTCCCCCTTTCTCTTTGCTTGCACTTCCCTCTGTTATTCCAACCACGTCTTCCTCCAAACTTTTATCATCTCTCGTTCTTCTCTTTCACTTTTATCGGGTTCCACGCTATTTCCTCTCCTTTATCATCCTTTTCCACTTTCCTCTATCGTTTCAAACACACCTGTGTCTCTGTCCATCCGTCTTGTCTGTGTACTTCTCTACGTTTGTTCTTATTTTTTACATTTTTTACTTTCATAGTCCCACCTCAGCCACGTACTCTTCCTTTTTTCTTTCTCTCCTTTTTCTTCTGTCCACATGTAATGTCCCTGAGTCCTTCTTCCTCGACGCTAATCTCACGCTTTTTTGTAAATTTTTATTTGATTTAACTATAAACACACACACACATACACACACACACACACACGCACACACACACACACACACACACACACACACACACACACACACACACACACACACACACACACACACACACACACACACACACACACACACGCATACATACACACACACACACACGCACACACACACACAAAGACACACACACATACACACACACACATACTGTATATATATGTATATATATATTATATATATATATATACATATATATATAATATATATATATATATATATATATATATATATATATATATATATATATATATATATATATATATATATATATATATATATATATATAAGTGACCACTGTGGAAGAGAAACTCAACGAAGCAGAGCGTATATTGCATCTTAAGTGCAAAGCACATAGAAAGAAAGGATTACATGAATATGTATATGCTTACATATAGGAATACGGGAAGGTAATAAGGTGTGACATCGGTCCCACTTTGGGTCCCCTGGAGTGACGTAGGGGACGAACTAATTAGTTTAGACCTTATGAAGACTAGTGGGGGCATCTTGGGGTCACAAGAGACCAGTTAAGATGTAGGTATTCATTCTTAACGATTTACATATTTGTTGACATATAAAGTTATCCAATTTATATAAACCGTGATGAAATTAATTTCATTTCTAGTTTTCTCTCCTACTGCATCTTCTCATTTCAGTATACCTACCACTAAAAGTCTTTCCAATTTTTCTGTCTGTCCCTACGACTAAGCCTCCTACTCCTCTTCTAACTTTGTTGGTTGATTTTATTGTTTAATAAATATCCCAAAAGCAACCTCACAGTTACAGGTATTGATTTCATCCTCCGACTCCAAGTCTCATGCCCATCCCCTCCTGAGCCACGACATCATGCAATAAATATCCCTAAGAATCGCCCGGTGGCAATAGCCTTCTTTCACACACAACTATCTTTTCAGTTTCAAACAGACATCTCTTCCCACCCTACAACTACCAATTCCGAAGACTTTTAGTCGAATCGTCAGCACTATAGTGTTCCTACTCCAACCTGCGTTGTTCTGCCACATTTTCCACACAATTCTCTCACTTTTACTACAATATGTATATATATATATATATATACATATATATATACATATATATACATATATATATATATATATATATATATATGTACGCACACACACGCACACACATACATACAGTGTGTGTGTGTGTGTGTGTGTGTGTGTGTGTGTGTGTGTGTGTGTGTGTGTGTGTGTGTGTGTGTGTGTGTGTGTGTGTGTGTGTGTGTGTGTGTGTGTGTGTGTGTGTGTGTGTGTGTGTGTGTGTGTAAATGAAAGGTCTCTGACCTTGTGCTTGCTAATGATGCGGTCCTTTTTGCGGAACCGTTGGAGACCCTGGTTGCAGACTTCGAGTTGCATAGGGAGGCGAAATCGCTTGGGCTTGAGGTCTCCTGGGCCAAGACCCAGTTCCAGGAGTTTGGACGTTTAATAGATGACACAATTCAGTCCGTCCATGCATCTGGCGAGGATATTGAAGTCTTGGAGAGCTTTTACATACCTTGTTAGTGTAGTGTGTCATCTGAGGAGGTACTTGGAAAGGTTCGCAGTGACCCTGGTATCATGGACTCTGTCAAGCACAGCATGTGGCGTTATCCTTAACTATGCAGGAGGACTAAAATTCGGGTCTTCAAATCATTTGTGTTCCTTATCTTCCTGTACGTCCCTGAGACATGGATTTTGAATGCTGACCTGAAGAGACATCTTGATGTCTTTGGTACCAAGTGCCATCGGAGAATCATGAGGTATCACTGGAATGACTTCGTTTCAAACAGTACCATGAGACTCAGTTTCGACCAATTACCGGCATGATTCGTGAGCGTCAACTCCGTCTATATGGGCGTATGGCACGTTTACCTGCTGCTGATCCTACTCTTAGGGATGTCTTCACAAGAGACAACCGTCGATGGCGGAGACGAAGAAGGGGACGGCGCCCGATAGAATTCATGGCTGTGGCATGCTGATCGAACCTGTCAAGTGTCGTTTGGAGTGTGAGGGATGGAGGGGTGTCTGCATGTGAGCTTGCTTGGAGAGAACATGGGGACTGGCGCTGGCATGTGAGTGAACCAACGCATTTCTTCGTTTTTTCTTATTTCTCCTTTATTTTCATCTTCCGTCAACGTAATTTTCTTAGCGCCTCCCACTACTATCACCAATCCCTCCCTATCCTCCTCCATATTCAACAGCACTTTAAAACACTACGCCCATTTTCCTCTTAGCGCCTCTTCGTACGTCAAGATCTGTCCATCTGTGCCTTTTACCTTCTCGTCTCCCCTTCCTCTCTTGATTTTGTTTTTTCGAAAACATCTTTTTATTACTTTCAAATTTTTCTGTCATACTTCTTCCCATTATACATCTACTCTCCTTTTTGCCTCTTTTATATTTTGTTTTGCTTCTTTTCTTTTTTTTAATCCTTCTCATATTTTCTCTCATCTTAGTTTGTAACCAGTCCCCGAATGCTAGCTTCTCCTATTCTGCTACCTGTTTCACTTCATCATCCCACCACTCACTACCCTTCCTTCTTTTCGCTCACATCTTTCTTGTTCCACATACAGTCTTTGCACACCTTGTCTCTTCCTTCTTGAAACACCCCCATTCCCCTTCCACACCTACCTCCACTGTATCCTTAACCACCTCCCACGCTTCTCTCAGCTTCTCCTTGCACTCCTGTTCCTTCTCCTTCTCATTTAAACATTTTACTCTTAGCACATCCCTACCTTCTGTCCTTTTCCTCTTTCTCCATCTATCCTCCTCTCTTAACTTACCTTCTACCAAAAAATTATCCTATATTTCCCCCCTCTCTGCCCTAAGAACATGTACATCCAAAATTCGTCCTACTCTTCTCCTGAGTACCACAATATAGTTCAAAGGCCCTATCTACCACCCTTCCATCCATCACCCATTCCCATGTGTACTTACGCTTGACCTTTTTCCGAAGCATTGTGTTAGCTATCGTCAACTCTCTTCCTAGACACATCTCCACCAACAACTCTCCCCTACAAATTTTTCAATCACTCAACACTTCCCAAACACTCCGTCTATATGTACATATATATATATATATATATATATATATATATATATATATATATATATATATGTATATATATATGTATGGTTACCAGCAAAATTTGTGGATCACGTGTTGTTTATAGTGATCTTTCTGCATATATATATATATATATATATATATATATGTATGTATATATATATGTATATATATGTATATATATGTATATATATATATATATATATATATATATATAAATGTATATGTGTGTGTGTATCTATAACCACACACACACACACACACACACACACACACACACACACACACACACACACACACTTACACACACACATACACACACACACACACACACACATATATATATATATATATAATATATATATATATATATGTATATATATATATATATATATATATATATATATATATGTATATACATTATTAGTTGGTAGTTATGTCATGCTGCCTAATCTAGCCATCGTCCCTTCTTCTAGACTTGGTTGTAATGGCTAAATGAATTAAATGTAAGACACCACTGTATACTTGTCATCTATTCAGTAATGATGATAACAGTAAAGTGAATAAAAGTTTTTGCAAGTGTTACCACGTCTGCCGGATGGGTTGGGAATTGTGTAAAACCAGAGGCTTGGATGGGAGTTGGTGGAAAGTTTCGCTTCCTACATAGAATTCGCTGTGAGTTTCATTCTTTCTGTTCCCTTTGCTGGCACAGTGGCAAGAGACGAGCTTCGTATGTTCGGTGGTCCGAGTTTCAGACTCACGATGACTTGGGTAGATATGTATGTATGTATGTATGTATGTATGTATGTATGTATGTATGTATGTATGTATGTATGTATGTATGTATGTATGTATGTATGTATGTATGTATGTATGTATGTATGTATGTATGTATGTATGTATGTATGTATGTATGTATGTATGTATGTATGTGCATGTGCCTGTGCGTGAATGTGTGTGTGTGTGTGTGTGTGTGTGTGTGTGTGTGTGTGTGTGTGTGTGTGTGTGTGTGTGTGTGTGTGTGTGTGTGTGTGTGTGTGTGTGTGTGTGTGTGTGTGTGTGTGTGTGTGTGTGTGTGTGTGTGTGTGTGTGTGTGTGTGTGTGTGTGTGTGTGTGTGTGCGTGTGTGTGTGTGTCCCTCCCTTTGCATGTCATTAACTCTCCCTCGTCGTGTTTACATTCCGTCCTCCGTACGTCCCTTCTCGTCCATATGTTGAGATCTTTTCAACTACTTAGATAATTTGTCATCTTTGTCATCTTCCCCTCGTCGGTCCCCTTCTCTGTTCCCTCTTTTCTCTCGTTTTTTTCTCTTCTAGAGCTCTCTGCCTTCTCCTCTTCTCGTCTCCTCCATTCTGTATTTCTTCTTAGCCCTTCTTCACTATAACAACTATTCTTGTACTCTTTTCTTTCTCACAC
>NC_134809.1:34412895-34447895 GCF_046742065.1 Oratosquilla oratoria | reverse complement strand
GTACATCTTTATGCCAGTGTTTATGAGTGTACATGTGTTTGTACATGTAAGTATGTGTATATATAAATTGTGTGTGTATGTGAGAGACAGAGAGAAAGAGATATATAGTAAGACCAAAGTTGTGTATTAAAAGAGGGGGAAAGGATCAAGGTGGTGAAGGGCATTGTGTATTTCAGCGGTGATGCCCAACGCACCTATCCAACACGGTGTCGACGCAGCCGAGTTGGTATTGGTAATGTTGGATTGATATAAGATGTTTACTCGGATACGGATATTTAGGATCTTGTAAATGGGATTCATATACAGGAATAGAAATGTATAACAGACGCTGTCCGGTCTGGACTGATGATGATTTTCGATGTTTTATTTAATTATTTGTTTACTTTTTAACTGTTACTGATATTTGTAACGTATTAATTTTCACTTTTTTGTAGACATTATTCATCCGTATTGTCATCGTAATAATTAATGGTTATCGTTGTTATAGTAATCATTATAGTTGTTTTATCATTAATATTGTTAATGTTATTATTACCATTATCATCGTCCTATCATCATTATTATCATTATCATTATCATCGGCATTATTATTTTCATCACCAGCATCACCACCACCTCTAGTATAACTATTATTCTTATATCATTGGTACTATCATTATAATTATTCGTGTTATCCTAATTACTACTGTTATTATTAATGTTATCATTATTATTGTTATATTTATCATTGTCGTTATAATTATCATCATTATTATCATTACAATGATGATAGAACGGTGAGTTAAGGCAAGATAAGATAATTTACTCTGGAAAAATAATTAGTGTAGTTCTTTCCCTTGATTGGCGAATTTGTCCCACAACAAATTACATGGTTAGTGAAGGTAAACGAGATTTAGGTCAGATAATGGTAGACTTAAGGCTGATGAGGTTAGGCTGGACAATGTAATTAAAGATAAGTCTGAAATTACTCCAAATCACGCTATTTGGGCAATACGGAATTATTTAATTTTCTTTGCGTGATTATTGTTATATGTATGTATGTATATATATATATATATATTATATATATATATATATATATATATATATACATTCGTGTAAGCTGTAGTGCCTGCAGACTGTACATTGTTTTTTGCCAAAATAGTAGTTGTTTGGTGTGAACTAAAACTAAGATGTGAATGAAAGTAAAAGCAGATTAGCTCCCCCCCCAAAAAAAAAAAAAAATAGATAAAATAAAATAAGCCAAACTATGCAGAATCGGTCTTTCCGGCCACAGACAAGGCAACTTTTTAATGAAACTCGTAGACTTTGACACTGTGTTCAATGAGTTAAATAAACTTACTATCGCTTGATTACTTTGGAGTACTAGGGGAGAATTGGAGTGGTTGGATTAGAAGGAGCGTAGGTTGACAATGAGGAATGGTGACTTTTGATCATCGTTGAACAAAGTCCTTATGAGAGCAGCAGTTGGAGAAGTGGTGAATAATAATAATAAGAACGTTAAAATGAAGGAAACTGCAAGATACCATGTCCCACACTAGGTAGATCAATGTCCATTACTACTTATAATCCCTACCCGTGCACTTGTCTAATCCTTTAGAACAACCAATGTTTTTAGCGTTCACTACATTGTTACAAATTCTATTTCATTCGTTAACCACACTACTGAAAGTAGATTGAGAGAAGCAAGTAAATACCTTGTGGGGTTAAAAAGTGTAATGAGAAATACTCAACTGGGAATGGATGCAAAGAGGATTGTATGAAAGGGTGATTGTACCGACGGCATTGTATGGGGTAGAGACTTGGAATTTAAGAGAAACATAAAGGAAAAGTTTAAATGTGTTTGAAATGAAATGTCCGGGAAGTATGGTAGGGGTTTACAAGGCTGGATAGAGGGAGAAACGAGGAGGTGAGAAGGAAAGGAGATTGGGAGGTAGGAGATGCTTATGTATGAATATTTTGACAATCCCAAAGGGATTTCTCACCGTCTTTTCTTTCTCTGCATGAGGGGGACGTAGATGAGTCGGGGTCGCCGATTAAGCGGCCTTGCTGTGGATGTACTATGTTTTGTTTGACCCAGGCCAGTTGGCAGATGTAGGAATAACCCGTCATCCATGATGGGCTGAGATGGGAAGGGTGGGGAGGGAAATGAAAGGGGTGGGAATAGGTACGTGCCTCTGACAAGGCTACCTCCCTTATAAGGGGGAAAAAGCTCTTGGTAAATAGAGATGAAAGTAACCGACGACGACTCCCTTCTTCAATGAGGTGACGTAGTTTGTACTATTTCTATCCAGTATCTGTGATTTTATGGAACAGTGTTAACTTCTTTGGTGGAGTATCTGGATCAACCGCAACCTCTTCCTGACCAGAGATTTTAGTGGCGTGAAACCCGCTCCTTCATAGCCGTAGCTAGATGATATAATGCGTCACCGTGACCGAGCGATTAATTAAACGATCATTACACACGAATGAGAGGTATTACAGTGCTTTATGATGGGATTGGTATGTGCTCGTGTTTTGTATCTTATTTATTCATTGGCTTTCGTTCTCTGCATTACATATTCATTTCCTTTCGCTTTATATCTTGAATATTTACTGGCTTTCGTTCCTTATCTTGTTTATCCACTGCATTTCGTTGTGGCGTCGGCGCGGGGCCCCCAAGTTCGTAACTTTTAGCCCCAAATGGGTCTTCCGCGCGTGTGCATTAGCTCATTCGGGTCCTGTCATTAGGGCCAACGTATTACTCACTTTCACGTGGTGGCCTCCACCCGTATCCGCTTTTAAACACTTACTTTAATGCACATCAGTGTGTGTGTGAGTGTGTGTCAGTCGGGGCATGCGTGAGTATTTTGTGCGTGCCTGCGCGCATTTGTTTGTGGGTGGTTTTCATGTTAGGGTGAGGGTGTGATAGTGGAGCTTTATTAGTCGGGGATGATAGTACTTAGTGCAAGTGGGTGAGGATATATACGTATGAAGGGTGAAGATGAAGTAATTAGGGTGGAGATGGAATGTTACATATACATTGGAATGTAAGGGTTTAAATGTGTGTATGTGTATATCAAGGGCGCGGGTGAAGGTTTGCAAATAAATGAGTGGGAGTAGGGGCTGATGGATATGTGTACACGTATATTGGAGGGTGATGTTCGTGTAATGGTGACAGTAAGGTAGTTAGAATGAGTAGAGAACAAGCGTATTTGTGGTTTTCCGTAGGTGTGCTGGTGATCTTGCGTATTAAAGTGTGTGTATATGCGTGTTGGAGTGTGTGTGTGTTTGCGTGTTGGAGTGTGTGTGTGTTTGCGTGTTGGAGTGTGTGTGTGTTTGCGTGTTGGAGTGTGTGTGTCTGAGTGTTGGTGTGTGTGTGCGTATTAGTATGCATGTATGCCTGTTTGTGTGCGCGTTGGTGTATGTGTTTGTACCTGTTTGTGTGTGTGCGTGTTGGTTTATGTGTACGTGCGCGTGTTGGATGGCATTGGTGATCGGGTTGTGTTGTTAGTGGTAGGATTAGGGGTGGTCATGGCGGCAGTGTAATGGAATGTGGTTGTCACTGGGTGTGATTTTCGAATGTGTGGGTGAGGATTTGTTTGTTTGAGGTCAGTGAGTGTGTGCAGGGAATGAAAGGTGTGTGGGTGGGGTGGGGGTGGGGGTTATTGTTAATGGATGGATGGATGGGTTGGTGGTGAGTTTGGGTACTTGTGCGGGGTGGATACGAGTGTGTGGCTATGGGCAATTAGGTAGATGTTCCATAATGTATTGGGTGAGTACGCGTGGCCGAGGTTGGTATTTCGGGGAATAGTTGGTGGGGGTTCGGATGTAGGTACGAATGTTTGATGTTAATATTTGCAGTGTGCGCGTTTGGGCGTTAGTGTTGGATATATTAGTGGAGAAAATATGGGCGAATGGGTACCTATAGGGTGCATGGTCGTATGCATGTAAATGGATCGCAATTGTGTAAATGGAGGTTGGGATGATACGGTTGGTTGTGGACTCTAACTTTTTCTACTGTGGTTTGTCTTCTACATGTGCTTATTCATTACTGTTTATCCAGGCTTGATTTGCTAGGTCTAACTCGACCAAAACGGTATTAACCGTTGCATTGTATTTGCCTTATCTTGTAAATGTGTGTTTGTTCATTTGGGTGTGTACAGTATGTGTGTGTGTGCATGTTTTTGTGTGCGTGTATATTTTTGTGCCTGGGTTTTGAGTGCATATATGTGTGTGTGCGTTTGTGCACGTGCGTGTGTGCATGCACAAATACGTGCATGTGTGTAAATATGGCATGCATATTAAGTGCGAGTACATTATATCGAAAAGAATTATTATGCATATCATTCAGTTAGTGTATTCATGCGCACTTGCCCAGTCAGCAAGAAAAGGGTCTCTTCGATAGAGGGACCTTCTTGCCTTGAAAGGTGCCTCACGTTGAAATCAACAGGGCAGTTAGGAAAGGAAGGAGGAGAACGGGGCTACTCTGAATTGATAGGCACAGCAAGGGTCTTGCTGCTACGTTTCAGTCACATTCAATCAAGGCAAGCGTTTTCCTTTCCCGTCATATATATATGTATATATATATATATATATATATATATATATATATATATATGCCTATCTAAAAGGATCGTTTCAACGAGCGTCTCTTGTGTGACTAAGCGTTAAAAAAATATAATAATAAAAAGAAAAAATCCTCTAACGTTGTCTTCACTTGTGCCCACCGTGAAGCCCAATGGGTATGCCCACACTCGTAGACGTTGCAAGGTGACTTCTCAGAAACGAGGCGATAGCATCCATAGTCCACAGATGAATTAATCATGTGTGTCACCCATAATAAAGTAAGTTCAGCTCACGTAGATATTATAAATGTTTAGTTTACGCACCCGTGGTGTGTATGAATTTGTATAGGTTATCCTTTTCGTTTTATGCGAAGTTTTTTTATCACAGTCTAGTTGAATATTTGTACATATTTCATCTCTTAGTTAACTAACTCACCAAGCTTCGTTTTAAACACGGTTAACAATTCATTTGGAAGCATTATGTATCATGCATCTAGCAGTATAGCTTAATCTTAGAGTATAGTTACTATAGGGGTCAATAGTAACATAAGAATGAAGGAGATTGCAAGAGACCATAAGGCCTACACTAGGTAGTTCAATATCCATACCTGTCATCCCCATCCAAAAACTGTCTAACTGTCTAAGTGTATTCCAATCGTTGACCACACTATTAGAAAACCAGTTCTTTCTAATTTTCTTCTTAGATCTAAATTTGTGCAATTTAAATCCATTACTGCGAGGCTTGTCCTGCGTATCTTCACGCACTGAACAAGATGGATTGCGATCGCATTACAAATGCATGACCTCAATTGCGATTCCAACCACCGCGGGCGTCAATTACCTCGTTAAGCCCACCTTTCAAGGCAAGAAGGACATTATCTGCCCGAGCCCAGTCCAGCGAGGCGACACAACTTTTGTTCGTGACTGTACGTTTGTGAGTGGAGAAATATGAGCAGTCTGACTTTGCATGAGGGTGAGAGAGATCCACAACCTCATCAGGAGAGAGAGAGGCTGCGTTTACACCAAGCCAATTAAATCGATTCCATTTATGAAGAATCAACACGATTGGTGATAAGTCTTGATGCGCCACAGCGATTTAAATGTAAAAGTTTATACCAAACGAATCGAGTGAATTGAAACCATGCCGATTCATGGTGATTCAGAGGTCGGACATGTTTTTTTCATCAATCAAGGCGAATCAGAAAAGGAACACCGCGCAAGTGAATGTCCTGATCAATTTAGTACGAAAACGACGGGCTATATGATCCTATGTACCGAGATCGGGACACCATAGCTGCTTTATGGAAGGATATTGCCAATGAAATGCATATATGAGTTAACTGTTTTAACCCCATCGTAGAAGTAATGTACTGAATCGCAGAAGGAACTGTCACACCTTACGATTTACTTGACAACATCACGCTGTATATTTTTTTTTAAACAAATGACGACACAAAATATTATGCCTATTGGGTGTTGACTCAGGCTTAGTAGGAACTATGCTGATTCAAACTGACACGAATCAAATTATTCTTCATGGATGGAATCGATTCGATTCGCTTGGTGTAAACACAGCCAAAGAGAGAGATGACGAGAGGGGAGAGGGAGGGAAGGAGAAAGAGAGGGAGAGGGAGGGAAGGAGAAAGAGAGGGAGAGGGAGGGAAGGAGAAAGAGAGGGAGAGGGAGGGAAGGAGAAAGATAGGGAGAGGAGGGAAGGAGAAAGAGAGGGAGATGGAAGGAAGGAGAAGGAGAGTGAGAGGGAGGGAAGGAGAAAGAGAGTGAGAGGGAGGGAAGGAGAAAGAGAGGGAGAGGGAGGGAAGGAGAAAGAGAGGGAGAGGGAGGGAAGGAGAAAGAGAGGGAGAGGGAGGGAAGGAGAAAGAGAGGGAGAGGGAGGGAAGGAGAAAGAGAGGGAGAGGGAGGGAAGGAGAAAGAGAGGGAGAGGGAGGGAAGGAGAGGGAGAGGGAGTGGAGGGAAGGAGAAAGAGAGGGAGGAGAGGGAGGGAAGGAGAAAGAGAGGGAGAGGGAGGGAAGGAGAAAGAGAGGGAGAGGGAGGGAAGGAGAAAGAGAGGGAGAGGGAGGGAAGGAGAAAGAGAGGGAGAGGGAGGGAAGGAGAAAGAGAGGGAGAGGGAGGGAAGGAGAAAGAGAGGGAGAGGGAGGGAAGGAGAAAGAGAGGGAGAGGGAGGGAAGGAGAAAGAGAGGGAGAGGGAGGAAAGTAGAAAGAGAGGGAGAGGGAGGAAAGTAGAAAGAGTGGGAGAGGAGGGAAGGAGAAAGAGAGGGAGATGGAGGGAAGGAGAAGGAGAAGGAGAGGGAGATGGAGGGAAGGAGAAGGAGAGGGAGAGGGAGGGAAGGAGAAGGAAAGGGGGAAAGGAGAAGGAGAGGGAAGGAGAAAGAGAGGGAGAGGAAGAGGGAGGAAAGGAGAAAGAAAAGGAGGAGGGGAGGAGAAAGAGAGTTAGAGGGAAGGAAGGAGAAAGAGAGGGAAATGAAGGAAAGGAGAAAAAGGGAGATGGAGGGAAGGAGAAAGAGAGGGAGAGGAGGTAAGGAGAAAGAGAGAGAGAGGAGGTAAGGAGAAAGAGAGAGAGAGGAGGTAAGGAGAAAGAGAGAGAGAGGAGGTAAGGAGAAAGAGAGGGAGATGGAGGGAAGGAGATAGAGAGGGAGATGGAGGGAAGGAGAAAGAGAGGGAGATGGAGGGAAGTAGAAAGATAGGGAAATGAAGGGAAGTAGAAAGATAGGGAAATGAAGGGAAGTAGAAAGATAGGGAAATGAAGGAAAGGAGAAAGAAAGGTAGAGTCTGGTGGAAGGTGACGCGTTTCCTAGTGGGACTTGGTCAGCGTGTCTTTGCTAACTTTGCTTCTTACTTTCCTTAATCCTCCTCCTCGTTCTCCCACTTCTACGTCCCTTCCTGCTACTATTAATTTTCCTACTTTTTCCCATTCTTCCTAATTTTACTACTTATTTTCCAATTTCTGCTTCTCCTAATTCATATTCCTCCCACTTCCCTTATTTTTCTAATTTCTCATACCGTTTCTTCTACTTCTCTTCCTACTTCTCCATCTACTTTTCTTTTTACTTCAACTTCTACTTTTTTTTACTCCTAGTTTTCTTTTCTATCTATCTTCCTACTTCTCCATTGGTTTCTCCTTCCTTTTTGTCTACTTCTACTTCCTATTTCTTTTCCTTTTTTTTCTTACTTGTTTTACTTCTACTTTTCCTTATCTTTCTCTTTCTACTTCTTATGCATCTCTTTTTGCTTCTCTTGTTTTTTTTCTTTTCCCTTCGTGCTTCTCCTCCTCCTCCTCCTCCTCGTCCTCCTCCTCCTCGTCTTCGTCCTCCTCCTCCTCGTCTTCGTCCTCCTCCTCCTCGTCTTCGTCCTCCTCCTCCTCGTCTTCGTCCTCCTCCTCCTCGTCTTCGTCCTCCTCCTCCTCGTCTTCGTCCTCCTCCTCCTCGTCTTCGTCCTCCTCCTCCTCGTCTTCGTCCTCCTCCTCCTCGTCTTCGTCCTCCTCCTCCTCGTCTTCGTCCTCCTCCTCGTCTTCGTCCTCCTCCTCCTCCTCCTCCTCCTCGTCTTCGTCCTCCTCCTTGTCTTCGTCCTCCTCCTCCTCGTCCTCCTTCTACTCTACCTCCTCTTCTTCCCCTTCTATTTTCTCATTCATTTATTTTGACCTAGCCTCTGATTCCGAAGTATATTGTGTTCCACTCATGTTTCTTATCTATTCTATTTTCCTTTTATATGTCTTCATAATCTTATATTCAATGTCTTTTTCTCATGAGGTTTTATATAAACATAATTGTCGTCAGCATTATGATTGACATCATTATCATCATCATTATCATCATCATTAACGTTATCATCATAATATTCATTAACATCATCATATTCAACATCATATTCGTCGTCGTCGTCGTCATCATATCGTCATCGTCATCGTCATCATGATGATGATGATGATGATGATCATGATCATCATCATGATCATCATCATGATCATCATCAGCAGTAGTACTGTATTTGGGATCATCATAATAATGATAACTGGCGTTTTGATAGAATAAAAATGACGCACAGTAAAAAGTATCAGCCGCTACGGAATCATATGCTATTCTTCACATACTCTCTGGTTCTTGTTCAAGCTTCCACCGATCACTACCTCTCTCTTCTCTTTCCAACCTGCTTCCAGATCTCCCCCGTCTTCGAAAATATGTCGTGCTTTTTTTTTTCTTTTTTTTTTTTTAATAAGCCCTCTTCTATTCTGACAAACTCTCCCCCCTTCTCCTTTTTTTTTATTCTCTTTTTCGTTTTCTTACATTTTTATTCTTTTCCTCCCGTTCTTCATTTCTTCCTCCTCCCCTTTTCTTCCTCATCATTGCTTCTCCTGTCTCTTCTTATCTCTACATTCCTTTTATTTCAAGTTATTATCATGTTCTCCACCTCTTCATTCGTTTCATTTGTCGTCTGTCATTTCCCCTTTTCCATTGATCTTCCCCAAACTTTCCACTCTTCTCTTATTTGCTCTTTGCTTGCCACACTTCCCTTCGTCACTTTATTCATAGGTTACCTTCATTTGTTCTGCCTGGCCCTTACATATTCTCTCCCTCTCCCTCCCTCTCCCTCTCTCTCCCTCTCTCTCCCTCTCCCTCTCTCTCCCTCTCTCTCCCTCTCCCTCTCTCTCCCTCTCCCTCTCTCTCCCTCTCTCTCCCTCTCCCTCTCTCTCCCTCTCTCTCCCTCTCTCTCCCTCTCTCTCCCTCTCTCTCCCTCTCCCTCCCTCTCCCTCTCTCTCCCTCTCCCTCTCTCCCTATCTCTCTATCTCTCTATCTCTATCTATCTCTATATATCTCTCTATATATCTCTCTATATATCTCTCTATATGTCTCTCTATATGTCTCTCTCTATCTCTATCTCTCTCTATCTCTATCTCTCTCTATCTCTATCTCCCCTTATCTCTTTTTTATCTCTCCCCCTCTTTTTCTTCTACATCTTCATCCTCTTATTTTCTTTATTATCTCCTTCTTCATACTCTTCTTTTTCATCCTCTTCCTCCTGTTCCCCTCCACCTTCCCCTCCTCTTTCCTTTTCCTCTGCTTATCTTCGTCTTCTTACCCTTTTTGTGTTATCTCTCTTCCTCTCACGTGTTTCTCGCACCCCTCTGCCTTCTTCCCATTTTATCTTTGTTTCTTATCTTAAACATTGTCATCTTCCGCATCCACCTCATTTTGAGTTCCATCTCCCCCATTCTCAATATCCACCTCTCTTCTTTCCACCTCCCACTTATCTCCCTTGCCTTTCCTTATCTCCCTTGCCTTTCCTTCTCTCCCTTGCCTTTCCTTCTCTCCCTTGCCTTTCCTTCTCTCCCTTGCCTTTCCTTCTCTCCCTTGCCTTTCCTTCTCTCCCTTGCCTTTCCTTCTCTCCCTTGCCTTTCCTTCTCTCCCTTGCCTTTCCTTCTCTCCCTTGCCTTTCCTTCTCTCCCTTGCCTTTCCTTCTCTCCCTTGCCTTTCCTTCTCTCCCTTGCCTTTCCTTCTCTCCCTTGCCTTTCCTTCTCTCCCTTGCCTTTCCTTCTCTCCCTTGCCTTTCCTTCTCTCCCTTGCCTTTCCTTCTCTCCCTTGCCTTTACTTCTCTCCCTTGCCACTCCTTCTCTCCCTTGCCTTTCCTTCTCTCCCTTGCCTTTCCTTCTCTCCCTTGCCTTTCCTTCTCTCCCTTGCCTTTCCTTCTCTCCCTTGCCTTTCCTTCTCTCCCTTGCCTTTCCTTCTCTCCCTTGCCTTTCCTTCTCTCCCTTGCCTTTCCTTCTCTCCCTTGCCTTTCCTTCTCTCCCTTGCCTTTCCTTCTCTCCCTTGCCACTCCTTCTCTCCCTTGCCTTTTCCTTTTCTCCCTTGCCTTTCCTTTTCTCCCTTGCCTTTCCTTCTCTCCCTTGCCTTTCCTTCTCTCCCTTGCCTTTCCTTCTCTCCCTTGCCTTTCCTTCTCTCCCTTGCCTTTCCTTCTCTCCCTTGCCTTTCCTTCTCTCCCTTGCCTTTCCTTCTCTCCCTTGCCTTTCCTTCTCTCCCTTGCCTTTCCTTCTCTCCCTTGCCTTTCCTTCTCTCCCTTGCCTTTCCTTCTCTCCCTTGCCACTCCTTCTCTCCCTTGCCTTTCCTTCTCTTCCTTGCCTTTCCTTCTCTCCCTTGCCTTTCCTTCTCTCCCTTGCCTTTCCTTCTCTCCCTTGCCTTTCCTTCTCTCCCTTGCCTTTCCTTCTCTCCCTTGCCTTTTCTTCTCTCCCTTGCCTCTCCTTCTCTCCCTTGCCTTTCCTTCTCTCCGTGCCTTTCCTTCTCTCCCTTGCCTTTCCTTCTCTCCCTTGCCTTTCCTTCTCTCCCTTGCCTTTCCTTCTCTCCCTTGCCTTTCCTTCTCTCCCTTGCCTCTCCTTCTCTCCCTTGCCTCTCCTTCTCTCCCTTGACTCTCCTTCTCTCCCTTGACTCTCCTTCTCTCCCTTGACTCTCCTTCTCTCCCTTGACTCTCCTTCTCTCCCTTGCCTCTCCTTCTCTCCCTTGCCTCTCCTTCTCTCCTTGACTCTCCTTCTCTCCCTTGCCTCTCCTTCTCTCCCTTGCCTCTCCTTCTCTCCCTTGCCTCTCCTTCTCTCCCTTGACTCTCCTTCTCTCCCTTGCCTCTCCTTCTCTCCCTTGCCTCTCCTTCTCTCCCTTGACTCTCCTTCTCTCCCTTGACTCTCCTTCTCTCCCTTGACTCTCCTTCTCTCCCTTGCCTCTCCTTCTCTCCCTTGCCTCTCCTTCTCTCCCTTGCCTCTCCTTCTCTCCCTTGCCTCTCCTTCTCTCCCTTGCCTCTCCTTCTCTCCCTTGCCTCTCCTTCTCTCCCTTGCCTCTCCTTCTCTCCCTTGCCTCTCCTTCTCTCCCTTGCCTCTCCTTCTCTCCCTTGCCTCTCCTTCTCTCCCTTGCCTCTCCTTCTCTCCCTTGCCTCTCCTTCTCTCCCTTGCCTCTCCTTCTCTCCCTTGCCTCTCCTTCTCTCCCTTGACTCTCCTTCTCTCCCTTGCCTCTCTTTCTCTCCCTTGACTTTCCTTCTCTCCCTTCCAACCATCCACTACTTTCCCTCAATTACACGCTTCCCGATATGTCCTCTTCATGTCTGTTCGACACTTCCTTGGGACTTCCGTTTTCCCTTTCTTCCTCTCTTTCATCTGGAGTTCCGCCCGTACCCCCACCTTCCCCTGCACCTACTTCCCCAATAAACAAGAAACCTCTTTTATCCACTCATTCTACTCCTGTCCTCACTTCTCCTACTCCTTCTACCTCAGCCTCCAACTCCTCAGCTTCTAATTCTTTGTCTACCTCCGCCCTCTCCTCAGCGTCCATCTTCTCTTAATCATACAAGTATATCTCCTGCTCAGCCTCCAATGCCTCTTCACCCTCCACTTCCTCCACTTCTTCCACTTCTTCCTACGTCTCCAATTCCTCTTTAGCGTCCATCACTTCCTCAACTATTCCTTCTCACCCTCCAACTCTTTAGCCCCCAATTCCTCTTCAGACTTCAACTCCTCCTCAGCCTATAAGTTCTCAACTTCTAAGCCCTCAACTTTTCCTCGGCCCTCAACTTCTCATCAGCCTGCAACACTTTCTCAGATTCCAGCTCATCCTCACCCTTTAATTGTTCCTCAGCTCCTCAACTCTTCCTTAGACTTCAGCTCCTCCTACGACTCCAACCCCCTTAGCCTCCACCTTCACATGTCTGCCTCTTTTCCACTTCGGGTTTAGCGTCCTCTTATCCTTCCACCCAAGCCCACTCCCACTTCCCAAATCCTACTTCCATATCCCTTGGCTGCTCTTTTGTAAATATCTCTTTATCTCTCCCTCTTTCTCCACCCACTCCCTTCCTTCATCTCTCCTCGTTTGCTCTCCCGAAATCGATCCCCCCTCTTCCCCTGCTTGTTAAACGATCTGCGCTTCTTTCATCTTCATACTCCGGTCGTTCATCCTTACATGTAACAGATGACAATGGAATGGAGTGCCGACATAAGACTTTTCGGTTCATTTTGAGGTTGGACGCAGAAGAGGAAGAAGTAGAATAGAAAAGATAGAAAGAAAGAAAATAAGGGGAAAAAATCCTATCAAGATACGACCAACCTCTAAAGTCCTTTAGAAGCCTGCTGGCCTTCAACACTATTTTTTTTCATCTCCTACCTGCCGGAAATTTTCCCCTTTAATGTTGATGAATATTGCTTTATAAGTCCTTAATTTCACCAAGTTATGGATTTTTATATATAAAAAAAAATTCTTATGTATATTTTGTTAAGGTTTTTACTCTATCGGCTTAAATAATTTCTCTTTTCACAGTTTCGTACAGTTAAGATGAAGAGCCAGGTCCTCTTCATTTGTTATATTTCACCTTGAGGTTCTACATGTGCCCTCTTCACGTCCTCCGTATATTCTGAAATTGATCATAAGACTGTGTTCCAGAGAGAGTCCAGTGTCCTTTTCCCATTCCCTACATCTTCCTCCTTCATTCCATCATTATGGAAGAATTATAGTTTTCAGGTTATAGTGGGTCTCGTATATTAAGTAATCTGATTCATCATTACATTTTTTCTAGTCATTTACCTCTTGTCAGAAGCCGGCAGAGATAGTTCGGAAAAATCATACTGACAGCAGGTGAAACCACTTCAACGATTTCACCTTTCACAGTAACGTTTGTGACGTTATAGTCACTATTAAGAAAATTTAGATAATAATCTCTCCACTTTGTCTCTTCGTTTCGTTGTAATATATATGGACTCCTCCCGAACTCTTCTATGCAAAGGCTATATTTTCATACTATTGTTCATATTAATACCTGTTTCATTCGTCCCCTTCATTTCTCATCATACCCTAGCCATGACTTCACCACGTCCCTTCACTATTGCCTTACCAAAATGTCCGCCTTTTACTTTTACGTTTTCCTACCCTACCATCCTATTAGGATTAACCCTCCTAACCCCTGAAGTCACCTTTACCCCTTCGAAACCCTGAGCTATGTATATCTATCCACTTCATCCAAGCTATTACTGCGAAGCCCCTGGTCCCGTTTTCTGTGCGCCCCCTCTTCACTTGTTATTTGATACATGAAATCAGATTTTTTCTTTTTCTTCTTTTCTTTTACCAACAAAGACTGAGTCTGTGCCTTTTACTATGCCTTTCCAGCTCGCTTAAACACTTTGTCCTTTGCCTTCGAGCTCTTCTCGCCGCGTTCATCCTTTCCCAAGACCCTCTTCCTCTCTGGAGTCACCTTGAAACTTCCCCCCTTTCATTGTTTGGACTGAGACAGTAATTCTCAACCAGAACTCAAGCCTTCCTCCCCCTTTCCTCCCATACACACACTCCAAGGGTACACATGAGGTGCCACAGACCAAAATTTAGTAGTAGTTAGAGGATGCCGGATGTTTTTTATTGTCAATATGATATTGGAAAAAAGAAAAAAAGAAACAGTGTTATAAGCAAGGCGGACGTGAGTAAACAGATTAAAAAAATATATAAACCCTAACGTAACGCCACCTTTCTTCCACTCCTTCAGAGCAGCGTTTCCCAACCTTTTCCGACCATAGCACCCCCTGTTGTCATGTCAAAGCAGTCCAGCACCCCTGTCTTGTTATTAGAAGGATAAAGGAAAGTGAAGTGTACTGTTTGATGATTTATTTTCTTGATTCCTTAGAACTGAAACAAATTGACAATATTGTTTGTAGGAGAAAAAAGAACACCCTAGAAAAATTAAATATCATGGAAAAAGTCAAATGTGTACAACTAGGTAATCAATGATATATATATATATATATCAATGTGATTTTTGTGTGCATCATCTCCCAGCACCCCCTATAATTGATTTCAGCACCCCAGGTTGGAAAACGCTGCTTTGGAGAGTACTACTTTCTCTGTTGTCTTGATATACTGACCTCTCGGGCAGTATGGCCTCATATCCTGGTGTTTCAATCTTCTCTGTTACTTCGCCTTCAAATCGTTACTTTTGGGACTACTCCCCTTATTGAATGAGTTTTATTCATGGAGCTTCATATCGCAAACTTGGATCAAGTATACTCTCCTTTTAGACGTGGCTTCCCCTTTGCAATCAAGGGGACACTGCGGAGATGGATGAAGGAGCCTCACGGTAACCAGAATAGATAGAAAAGGTGACGCCCAGTATACAGAGGGTTTGCCTAGGTTCCTCTGCTACTGAAGGATCCCCACGGAAATAAATTAGCGATAATCGTACTTGATTGAAAAGTGTCATCTGATACAGAAGGAGTTTAAGAAAATGGTCCATCTCTACAGCTAAACATAAATATTGTGTCGGCTAATTAATATGTATGTTTTATTAATACATTTTTGCACATAAATATACCTTTGATTACAAGGGAACTACCGTGTTTGAGAATTTATCAGATTTACAATAACGAAAAATAGAGTTTCATACTACTGATTAATCTTGTGTTAGGTTCGGGTGTCCTTTGTAAATAATGCAGTGGCCGGCGTCTCATGCAAACTGCAACAAGTATATTCGCTAACGTCGAAATTTTACGACACAAATAAGGACACGAAGCTGTTAAAGACATTATAAATCAAAGATTCTCACAAAATACCAGTCACGGCAGTACTTATAAGTGGAGATGTTGCTTGCAGGGATTAATAAACTGAACTCTCGATTACTTTCGACTTCATTATCAAAAGAAGGGTGCAGCATTGTTCTTCGTTTATTCGTCTATTTACTTTCATCATAGATTGTCTTAGTATTCTGTTTTTTTTTTCACGGCAGTGAACAACTAGCACTTAAAACCTAAAAGTGATTATATTACTTTTAAAAGGCAAATATGAAAGTAGCAATAGCTCTTTTCTAGAGATGACTAAATGGTACCATCTTTTGAAAATTTGAAGCTGAAAGGTTACATTAGTTCGAGAGCCGAAGGACAGCAAGGTTTAGAATTGGATTGGGTTGAGGGCAACCGGTTCAGGCGAGCTGCTCTGGTCTTTTGTTTATCTTGCGTCGGACGCAAGGAATGTATGTTCAGGCCTTATTGGTCCAAAAATGCTCCTTGGAGTAGCGGCTTTGGCAAGTGTAGTGGATTTTTTTGTTGCAAGATTTTGTATACGAGTTTGCGGGCCATGAAATTAGTACTGTGGTTGGTAATATGGTTCTTGCTCTTATTTCTAGGTTCAAGGTAATTCTTAGTGATTTATTTGTATTTTATTAACTTCAGTTTTTTCTGGCATTGCTATGATTAATATAGGCATGTTACACTTCTGTTAGTCTGCTTTATAAATGACAATTAGCTCCAATTTTGTAGCTTGTTAGTGCTTTCATTGCTCTAAATTTTGTCTCTGTAATATTTCTAAGTTTATGTATTAATGTTTGACATTGTTGTTTGTTATTGGTTTACGCTCCAAAGTATTTCTACTTTATGATCCAATTTACATATTCGTTATATAGGAGTAATGGTTGTTGCATGTGTTTGAAGGTAATTGATTTCGTTGTATTCTTTATATTTAATTAGATTTAATTCCTCACTAGTTTTTGTTACTATGTCCAGACATCTTTGTGCTTTTCTATATAAGTAGTCTTTAATTGTTGTTCTGAACATGATTAAAAAAAAATTCTGAGCCTGTTAATTTTTACATGAATATTAGATCATTTTAAGCTTATATAAGCTCTTTGTGCCGAGGAGAAGTTCTGTGAAGCAACGGCTTTAAAAGCTGCCTGGCATGGCGGCGTCACACACGTATAGGTAGCTGGGTGGCTAGTATAGCGTTATGGTAATGAGAAGTTTATGTACGACGCAAATTGCTGTTTATGAACGAGGCGCTGTTGTAGGCTGCTTCAGAGGCAACTAAACCAACTCTATGTTCCCATACTATAGACGCCACAGGACTGAAAGGAATGTGCATTTTCCTTTATCAAATCAGCACTCTTATATGGTTTTAATGTTGCATCTTTTGATGATTGTGATGTTTCATACCCGTACTAGCTAGACATGTTGCGATTTTTGAATGACCATGATGTTGCATTCTTGCCGAATTACATCGCCTTAGGTGACGGCTAACATAGATCAGAGAATTATGGCATTAGATTCGCTTACATACAAGCAAGGCTTTTGTTGATTCCACACGATTTTTGGAAGGCGTACCTAACCTCTACTTATGCTGCACCTAAATACTCCTCTCCCACAACACTTCGGCCCACACACGCTTTTCTTCTTTTGTCTCGTTCTCCACTCTGTCCTTGACACCCGTCTCCAGCACTTTCCCCCCTTGCCACCACACTCCCCTCGCTTCATCCCATTACTCTTCTTCCACTTCAGTGCCTTTGCACCGCACCCTTTGCCTCTCGGTACTTTGTGCCATATCCCCAACTACACTCCCTGCCAGACCTCGCTACTTTGTTGCCGCTCCTGTTACTTCTACCCCCCCACCCCCCACCCCACCCCTCCCCGCAACCTGCGGCTCGTGCTCCCGCACTCGGCATCCCCCCCCCCCCACTACCTTCACCGGGACCCCTCGACGCCGCACCTGACACCTCTCGATAGCACACCTGGGGTCTCTGGGTGCCGCAACTAGTAACTCTCCTTGTCGCAACCTACAACTATCGCTCCCGCAAACAGTAGTTCTCGATGCCGCAACCGGTAAATCTCAATGCCGCAAGCGGCAACTCTTGTTGCCTATTGCCGCGCGTCGGCGTACCCTCGCCAGCTTCTCTTCCTGCGGCTTCTCGCTACTTTGGCCCCGCCGAGGCCGTTTTGCGACCGCCAGCCAATCCTGCCGACCGCATTCCCACCGAACCTAATCTCCTTATTGCCACCAGCGAGTTGTCTCCCCTCCTGACCATTAGTGTCTACCTCTTCACTCTTTTCCCTTTCTCTTTATTCCTTTTCTCTTCTCTGATCTTTTATTATCTTTTCATTTTTCGATTCTCATTTATTCTCTTTTCTTCCTCATTTCTCTTTCCTTCTCTTCTCTTCTCTTCTCTTTCCTTCTCTTCTCTTCTCTTCTCTTTCCTTCTCTTCTCTTCTCTTCTCTTCTCTTCTTCTCTTCTCTTCTTGCATTTCCTCTTCTATCTTCTCTTGTTATCTCTTATAATTTCTTATTGTCTCCATTCTTCTCTGCAGCTCTAATTCTTCTCAATCATCATTCGTTCTTTGTATAGATTTTATTTGTGTGAATTTATCTTTGTTTTCCCTCTGTGTTCCTAGTTTTCATTTTTTCTGTTCATTATTAATTGTCTTTTCTCCATTTCTGCCGGTGTCAAGTGTCTTTCTTATGAGCAAATGGGATTTAGCAAACTACAGGAGACGTTCACATATGGTCTTGTTTGCATGCGTCCACAAATATCTCTTGTACACGATAAGCCACACAAGCAAGCGAGCGCACACGCTTTTGGAGACATGGGCGTACCTGTGCACACGCACACTTACAACACACACACACACACACACACACACACACACACACACACACACACACACACACACACACACACACACACACACACACACACACACACACACACACACGCACATACACATACACATACACATACACATACACATACACATACATATACACACATACACATACACAAACACATACACATACACATACACACATACACACACACACACACACACACACACACACACACACACACACACACACACACACACATACACACCACATGCAAACTTATATGTGACCAAGTTTACATGTTCTTAATGATTTTAGACGATATTAGATATATGCTATTGATTTCGCCAATAAACGAGGAATGAGAGTGAACTGGATCGATTCTGTTTTTTTTTTCCAAACCTATTTTGATATTGCAAATGGGCTTGAATGTAGGCATAGTTTGTCATCCACGTAATGATGAACCTTTAATTTTCAATAATTGAATGTATTTACTTGTTTTATTTGGTTTACTCATTTTTTTTTTGCATGTTTTCTATAAATTTATTCATTCCTTTGTTTATACATGTACTTATTCTTTATATAAATATATATATCTATATTATCAAATAACTTATTTATCTAGTAGTTGCACTTATTTACTTTCTATTTAGATTATAACACTCGTTTCATCATGGGGTCCCGCCCTGAAATGTTATCGTGGCTCATTGATTTTGCTTGATATATTAGATTCTATTCCTCTTATTTTTTTTCTTGACAAGCGCGTGCAACAGCTACTAAAAAGGATCAAATCAGGAAAAAATGTAACAAGCCAGGTGTGGAGGCACACAAATGGTCGATAATGCAACGTTTGGTCGTAAAATTACATTACACCATTGTTAAAGCAGAGTTCTTTCGTCATTCAAAAATGTTCGATTTATTTCACAAGATTACGTTTGTTACTTGTATGTAGCCGTCCTTGTCTGAGAATCCCCCTCGTTTGAATGAAATCACCTGTCGGCAGCAAAACTAAAACATGTAAGATGGCAGCCTTAAGGACAATAGAATACAGAAAGCCAAGGCAAAAACTCTACAAGATAAATGTTCAATCAACCGGCAAGAGAGGGGAATCACCCCGTCCCTGTTTTTTTTTTCTTTCTTTTTCATTCTTTGGTAGGACTATTGTTATTGAGTCTTCCCTTTATCACGTCTATGACTACACCTATGTGTAAACCCACACTTTGGTGCGATATTGTTACCAAGGGTAGAAACGTTGCTTATCAGCAACTAAGAACAATGCCTTTGTTAGCTTAAAGTCGTTCTTAAGCCTGAACGAAACCGTCTTTGAAATCAAAGTTCCCTAATACAGGCTTACATCGGTGTAAGAACAAATCGTCTTAATTAGACTACAGAGAACGGGTATTGTGGAGGGGGGGAGGAGGTGGGCAGAGGAAGGGAGTTCAAACCTTTCGAGTCTAGTAGGGTGTCTTGTAACCTGAATAGAATTACCTATCATCAGCCGAAAGAAAATCCAGAGAGTTCCGGCAGGACATGAATGGTTGAACCATTTTTGTATAAGAATATAAATATACCCACGTCTGACGTTAGCCAAAACAAACTACTAAAAGTCTCATCATATTCGAAAGGATTCGTCAAACTAGATTACGGAGTCTAGGTTAGAAAAATCGTATGTAAAAAGGCCACTCGAATCGGACGGGTTAATCGATAAAAGCAGACCCAGAGCATTTTGATAGCCAGTCTTGTCCCTGTGGTTATTTGAAACCTTACACGACTGGGAATAAAGATTGGTGTGGTCCTGCAGTTGAATAAAAACGTCTGGCAGTGCAGTATTATAGACAGCATGACAGGCTTCGCAGTAATAGATTGAATTGGAAAAAAATAAGTTGAAGAAGAAGTAGACAAGAAATGGTTTACCAACAGAGTGGTTAACTAATGCAATGATATAGTGAGCACTTAAATAATTTTATGTTTTAAGAGAAACTTAGATAACTTTATGGATAGGTGGTTAGGGACATGGAACTGCCTAATGTAGGCCTTGTGGTCTCTTACAGTCTCCTTCATTCTTATGTCCTTATGTTTTCTTGAAGACCGTTCATGAACAATTGTTGCCATTTGAATGTTAATAGTCAAGTTTTGATCCTTAAACGCATTTGTTCTCCCCGAGGTTGATGAATTCGTCTGGTGACAATATCAAAATTTGATTGCTCTCGTTGTCTGAAATAAAGTTGAATAAGTTCCAATATTCGTTCGTGAAAATAGTGTATCGTAGATATATATGCTTGATGCTATAATCAAACCAGTAACTGAATAACCAACTTGTCATAATAATTGCGTCGCGGATCTTCACAGGCTAAGCTTGATATTAAGAATATTAAGAATCAGGTATTGGTTGAGAAAAGGAACCACTAAAGGAACCATTAAAGGCCACTTTAGAGGAAACGTAGCAATTACCATCAGCTCGATTAGCTAAGTTTAGGTTAGGTTATGAACATGCCAGTTGCACAACAATAATTCCGTTGCATGAGGTCGCTTCACCCACCGTGACTTGGATCTTTACACACAAGTCTCTCTGTCTTTCTCCCCTCTCCCCTTCTCTCTCGTCCTCACAGTGTACTTATTTCGATATCTCATATTTCCTCCCAATTTCCCTTTCTAACTCTAACTCTTCCTCTCCCTCCCTCTCCCTCCCTCTCTCCTCATGTCTCTCCCTCTCCCTCCTTCTCTCTTCCTCTGTCTCTCTCTTCTTCTCTATCCCTGTCTCCCCTCCCTCTCTTTTCCTCTCTCCCTTTTTTCCTTTTCCCCTCTCCCACTCTCTCTATTTCTCTATCTCTCTCTACGTCTCTCTCTTCCTCGCTTTCTCTCTCGTGTTTTTTACCTCCAATTACTGGAGTTTTACCACTTTCTCCCCCTGTTATCACTGTATTGCCCACAGTTACCTCTTTTGCCGCTGTTGGTCCTGTCGACACTTTAGTCGCCCTCACTGATTCACTAGCTCGTAGCTTTTGTAATCCTCACTCAGGGATATAGCATCACTCACTTCTTTTAGTTATAATCTTCTGTCCAGGAGAATTAAATCCTATTTTCTTCTGTATCCTTCTTCAGTTAATTCTTATACAGCGTGTTCCAAAGGAATCCCCCAAGAGCACGTATGTTCCTCTCAAGGACAATGATTCCATTCAATACCACGATTTAGCTGAGAATGTTAAAATAAAAATGAAATGTTTGATCAAATCAGACCCGTTCAAACCCCATGATAAAAGGAAGGAGATACTTGGAAGGAGAGAATCAAGCAAATGTTAGGGGTCAAAGGAGCCTGAGTATGAGGTGAAAGATGATTGAAGTCAACTAAGGGGAGAGGGAAGGTCAGGGCTGGGGGTCCCTGGTGTTGACGAGGATTCTAGAATAGTATCATAATGGTAAGGTAACATGAGAGGGAGTCTGGAAGAGGAGCAGAAACAGGTAAAGCTTTTGTGAGAGGGAACTTGGGCAGGAGTTTCGGGGAGAGGGAATTCGAGCAAGGGGAAGCTTCTAGGAGAGCAAATTCGAGGAGGCTCCTGCCAGTGCGGACCCGAGGAAGAAAAGGAAGGATTTTTGGCGCGCCGTCTAATTAGCCTCTGGAAACCTCGCTTCCCCCATCGTGATGCTCACAATGCGCAACTTCAGGACTTCAGGACCCCGTTGCCTTTTTCTTCGTCTTCTTCTTCTTCTTCTTCTTCTCCCCGTTCTTCTTCTTCGTCCCGTTCTTCTTCTTCTTCTTCTTCCCGTTCTTCTTCTTCCTGTTCATCTCCTTTCCGTTCTTCGTTCTTACTACTGCTCTTCCTATCCTGGCACTTCTTATTCCTCTTCCTATTTCCCCTCCCCCGCCTCCTCCTCCTCTTTCTCGTTTTCCTCTTGAATCTCTTCTTTTGCTCCTCCTCTTCCTCGTCCTTGTCAACCTCTTACTCCTCTTCCTCTTCTTTTGCTCCTCCTCTTCCTCTTCCTTGTCAACCTCCTACTCCACTTCCTCTTCTTTTGCTCCTCCTCTTCCTTGCCCTTGTCAACCTCCTACTCCTCTTCCTCTTATTTTGCTCCTCCTCTTCCTCGTCCTTGACAACCTCCTACTCCTCTTCCTCTTCTTTTGCTCCTCCTCTTCCTTGTTCTTGTCAACCTCCTACTCCTCTTGAATCTCTTTGTTCTTCCTTGTCCTTGTCAACCTCCTACTCCTCTTCCTCTTCTTTTGCTCCTCCTCTTCCTCGTCCTTGTCAACCTCCTACTCCCCTTCCTCTTCTTTTGGTCCTCCTCCTCCTTGTCAACCTCCTACTCCTCTTCCTCTTCTTTAGCTCCTCCTCTTCCTCTTCTTTTGCTCCTCTTCCTCTTCCTTGTCAACCTCCTACTCCTCTTCCTCTTCTTTTGCTCCTCTTCCTCTTACTTGTCAACCTCCTACTCCTCTTGAATCTCTTCTTTTGCTCCTCCTCTTCCTTTTCCTTGTCAACCTCCTACTTTTCTTCCTCTTCGTTTGCTTCTCCTCTTCCTCGTCCTTGTCAACCTCCTACTCCTCTTCTTTTGTTCTTCCTCTTCCTCGTCATTGTCAACCTCCTACTCCTCTTCCTCTTATTTTGCTCCTCCTCTTCCTTGCTCTTGTCAACCTCCTACTCCTCTTCCTCTTCTTTTGCTCCTCCTCTTCCTCGTCCTTGTCAACCTCCTACTCCTCTTCCTCCTCCTTTTCTCCCGCCTCATTTTTCTCCTATACCTGGATCTCGCCCTCATCTTTCACCGATTTCATTTTATATTGCTCCATCTCTTTCTCTCCTTTCTCTTCCTCTTCCTCCTCCTCCTCTTCCTCCTCCTCTTCCTCTTCCTCATCCTCTTCCTCCTCCTCTTCCTCCTCCTCTTCCTCCTCCTCTTCCTCCTCCTCTTCCTCCTCCTCTTCCTCCTCCTCTTCCTCCTCCTCTTCCTCCTCCTCTTCCTCCTCCTCTTCCTCCTCCTCTTCCTCCTCCTCTTCCTCCTCCTCTTCCTCCTCCTCCTCCTCTTCCTCCTCCTCCTCCTCCTCCTCCTCCTGCGTCTTTTGCTGCTCCTTTTCCTACTCTCACTCCTATTCCTCTTCATCTTCATCTTTCTCCTCTACCTGGACCTTGTCCTCGAAGATCCTTCAGCTCTTTCATATTCTTTTTCTCCTCTCTTTCATCCTCCTCCTTCTCCATTTCTTCCTTTTTTTCTTCTTCCTCCTCTCCTCTTCTTCCTCATATTCCTCCTCCTTCTTCTCCTGAACCTCTTGCTATAGCTTTCTCACTCTCACTCCTCCTCTTCCTCTTCATCTTTCTCCTCTACCTGGACCGCATCGTCGAAAATCCTTAAGGTCTTTCATTTTCTTTTTCTCCTCTCTTTTATCCTCCTCCTTCTCCTCTTCCTCTTTTTTTCTCTTCTCCTCCTCCTCTTCCTCTTTTTTTTCTTCCTCTTCTCCTTTTCCTTAACCTCTTGCTATAACTTTCTTACTCTCACTCTTACACCTCTTCCTCTTCATCTTTCTCCTGTTCTGCCTGGATCTTATCTTTACTCTTCACCTCTTTCATAATATATTTCTTCTCTCCTTTCTCCTCATACTCCTCCTTCGTCTCCCCTTTTTTCTTCCTCATCTCCTCTTCCGCTTTCTCCTTTTTCCCCGTAGTTCTCATTCTTTTTCTCCTCATCTCTCTCGCCCTCCCCCTCCCCCTCCTCTTCTTTCATCTCATTCTCCTCTTTTTCTTTCTCCCCCTTTTTTTTGTGTTCCTTCTCTTTCTCCTCTTTTCGTTTTCTTTTCCACTTTCTCCTCTCTCCTTCTATTTTGCCTTCTCTTCCGACTCTTCTTCCTCACCCCCCTTCTCCTCATTCTCTTTCTCCTCTTTTTCGGATTGGGTTTCCTCTTCCTCCTCCTCGTCCTATTCTTCTTCAACCTTCCCTTCTTCTCTCATATCTTCCATCTTCTCTTTCTCCTTTTCTTTTTGCGCTTTCCCCTCTTTTTTTTAGTCGTTCTTCTCTTCCCTCTCTTCTCTCGTTTCCTCCTCATACTCTTCCTACACTATCACCCCCTCCTGACCCTTTTTTCTTTCTCCTCTACTTCACTTTCTCTTTTCTCCCTCCCTTGCCTGCTTACTCTTCCTCCTCCTCTTCTTTTTTTCACGTCCTACACTTTTTCCCCTTGTCACGCCTGCTTTTCTTCCTTTACTTCCAATTCCTTCGTATCCTCAGCTTGTTTCTAATAACTTATTTTCGTCACATTTTTCCTCGTCTTTCATTTATTAATTTTTATATATTTTTGACTGATGTTTACTCCAAATAGAATGCCGGGCATTTCCTTTTCTTCTCTTTTCTTTTGCTCTCATCTCCCCACTTCATCCATTTCCTTCGTCTTCCTTCTTCCACTCTTTCCCCTTTTTTTCATTCTTCTTCTCCCATCTTTCTCCTTCTACTTCATTCACCTTTACCCTCATTCCTAATCTTCTCTTTGATCCTTCTCAACTTTCTCCTCTTCCCTTTCTTCTCGCTCTTAATATTTTCCCCACTCAAACCTCTTACCCTCTCTTCTTCTCTCTTTCACTTTTCACTCTCTTCTTCGCTGTCACGACCCACCTATGGCCAGGCTAGTCGCGACACGGAAAAAAAAAAATAATAATAATGATAAAAAATAAAGCCGTGCACAGTTCTGACGAGTGACAGATTTCAGGCAGGATAATTAAATTCTTCTTTAATATTACTTATTTACAAGAAATTAAAAACACATACAATATAAATGAACATAGAATAATAAAAGATATCAATAAACGTTGCATAGAATAAAACATGGATATTATTTACTAAGTAGTGTAGCTGGGTGTGCTCTTGTATGTGGGGAAACGATGTTTTAATTATGGTGTAGACGAGTCTTGATTCTGGTTGTGAAAGTCGCATTCTCCAGTCTGGAGAACAAAAGGGTAGTTTGAGGTGAGGCTCATGCACGATAACTTCTGGTAGGTGAAGCTTATGGTAGTCGGGGACACGTAAGATGTTGGTTGATGCTTCATAATTGAAAAATAACAATGTGTCGAGTCGCACGTAGTCCAGCAACAGTCTGGAGATGTCCGAAACAATTCGTAAAAACACAAAGGCTTTGCACTTCGTGTGGAGATGGGCAATCGTTGTGGTCCAAAGGACTTGTTTAGCGAAGTTGTCGTAAGCGACGATTGTAGAATAATTTCAACGGTGATTCAGTGGGCCTCTGGGCGTCTACTTCTTTTCTCGGCTTCTTTATTCGTTTTGGGATCTGGATATCTCTGTTTCTCTATTGACTCTCCTGTAGTGATTATGTGTGTCTCGGGTCACTCTCTGCTTCGCCTTATATAGCCCCGGAATGGAAGCTTACGTTTCTCGGGATGCCAAAACGTATGTAAAACGGTAGTTTAAACACCTTGAACCAATAGGAAAGCAGAATGAGCTTTCCCGCCAAATCGTTACTTTTTTGAGCTTGGTGTCATCTGACAGTACACAGACGGGTATTGCGCAATGTTTAACAATTAACATGTATATTATGAAATCCAATTCATATCATAACATGTGTACTACACATCGTATTCACGCAAGGTGTGCCTTAAAATACAAACGGGAGACTTTATTCACACAAAGGCGTGACACAGCACAACCACAGGAATCAATTCACGCTAAGGACGTGACACTCGCTTCTTCGACCTTCTCTCTTCCCCTTCTTCTTCCTCCTCTCTTCCCCTTCTTACCCTTGTTGCATCCTTTCCACTTCCCTCTTACCCGTCCTCTCCTTCCTCCCTTACTCCACCCTCTCCCCTTTCTTTCCCTTCATCGCCTTTTTCCACACATCCTCCCTATTTCCACCTCTTCCTCTTCTTACCCTCGATTCCTTCACTCTTTTCCGTTTTACAACCCTCTTCCTACTCTTCATAGATAGTCGTTATTTCTTGTTTATTCACTCTTCCCCACTCATCCCCACACTTTTCCATTCTTCCTAGCTCTTCATTACTCTTTCCCTCTCTCCTCTCTTTCTTATTCTATTTCACACTCCTCCACTCTTCTCAACTCTTTCAACTCTTCTCCATTCTTCTCCATTCTTCTCCACTTTTCTCCACTCTACTCTTCTCCCTCTTTCCTCCCCGTCTTCTCCATGATGCCCCTCTTTCTCCTCCTTCTCCTCTTTTTCTTTTGACTTCTCTTCATATTCTTTCCTCATATTCCTCCTCTGGTAATATTTAACCTAATCATTCTTGTGTTTCTCTTAGTTTTCATTCTACTTTTCCCCAGTCCTTTCATCCCCTATTTTCTTCCTCTTCCTTAAAGGTCAGATATCAGCAGATATACCATTCGCTAAAAATCATCGTATTGCTCGAAAAAGTACTTTTTAAAAGCATACAAATAAAGTTTTTACCTATTACAGAAGAATTTATTCAGAAAATTCACTTGAAGTCTTGATATCTGACCTTTAAAGGTCAGATATCAAGACTTCCATAACTTTTTGTATTTACAGTTTAATGTACATAAAAAAACATACTGACAGTATTCTATATAATTCCACCATCTACATCTTATCAAATTTGGCAAAAAACAGTTTTGTCTTCATTTCATTGCGTCGTCTGCTATTCGAAACATTCCGCCCGTGCGCTTCGGGAAAGGTTCGGGGAATTCCGCGTTCGTGACGTCACAGTTGCCAAACAAACAATATTGTTATTCTGAATAACTAGACTTCGGAAAAGTGGTATGCGAGGCGCAATTAAAAGTGAATTTTCTGAATAAATTCTTCTGTAATGGGTAAAAACTTTATTTGTATGCTTTTAAAAAGTACTTTTTCGATTATTTTTAGTGAATGGTATATATGTTGATATCTGACCTTTAAGCTTTTTCTTCTCCAGTAATTTAAAGCTTTACCACTCGGTCTTCATTTTCGTTTTGGTCATTTCATTTTAACTCTTCAGGTATTGTATGTCAAAGACAGATTGAACCTTTTTAGAAGCACGGTTGCTAGCGTCTTGGCCTCGTGATTATCGACGCACGGGTCAGGGTTCGAATCCCATGGCAGAGCTTCTAAAAATGTTCTGGTATTGTTTCGATGGTCGTGCATTTTCTCAACACGTCCATGGTAAAAGCGCTGGAGAGGATGACGTTAGATTTCGGGGAATACAAGAAAGGCAGAGTTAAGGGCAGGGACAGATGCAGGTACATGCATGGAAAGATGGGAGGACCAGGACATTTGAAGGCATACAGGGACAGTTTAAAGGTAGATGAAAGGGCATATGCAGGTACATGAATCGGTGAAAGAGCAAATTCAGGGCTAGGTGGAATGGCAGATGTAAGGATAAATACAGGAGTACTTAGTGGTAGATATAAGAACATGTTGAGATAAGCACAGAAACATTTACATGGAGAGATGCAGGTACGGAAAGAGATACTGGTATTAGACAATGGTGTCTGTAATAGGGATATCGTTGATAATCATAATTATTTATCCTGTACTAGATGGTCCCGTGAGACGGTCCTCGTAGAATATTGTTCCCCCATCTCTCATTTTCAAATCTCAGGCCCTCATCTTCAGTTGCAAATGTAATCAGGTCTGGTACACGGTACCCCGACCAGGTCCAGGACGTCTGTTACCTTAGGCTACTTTTTTCCTCCACCTCACATGAGAGCTGACAACTGAAGTTTCCTCTTTCACCTCTTCCTTCTCTTCCGCCTTCCCTTTCTTCCTCTCTTCCTCCTCTTCCCTATTTCGTCCTCCTCCTTCTTTTCTTCCTCCTTTTCTTCCTTCTCCTCCTCCACCTCTTCCTCTTTCTCGCCTTCCAATTGCCAGTCGGTGACACTGAAATAGACCAACACAGACAACAATTCAACGTTTCTTCTGGATAGATCTATGGAAGGGACCTTTCATTGCTGTTGTGGTCGAAGAGGATGCAGTTTGCCAGTTTCTAGTCAGTAAAACTCCAGCAATCGTTATCACTTTCAAGTGAGAGGAAATTTGGGAAGGATATGAAGACGCTGGTAAAATATAAGGATGCATGATCCTTGGACAAGGTTGGTAAGTAGCAGGGACGTAGGTGTGGGCAGAGGAAGAGTGTAAATGTCTGATTTGTTACGAGTTAGTAGGACGAGGCTCCATTCCGCGGAAAAAATACGAAGGCAAATCGAGAACGAAAAGGAAACAAGACAGGCGATACAGCGTGATAAAGATAAACGAATACCAAAGCAAAGTGATTATGAGTTTCTATGATGGTTCCAGCCACAGGCAGACTCTTTTTGTGACACTCGTTTCCCCCATAATAAGCCCTCCTGCTAGAAAACTGGAGTGATGGCGAGCGCGCGGGTACAATCTCTTTTAATGAAGCACGTACTATATGGATATCAAAAAATGATAAATTCTAATAAGAAACTCGAACAACGTTATACTATAAACGCGGAATGAGCAGCGTCACATAAGTTAAAAGGCCTCATGAGACAACATGATATATATTAATGATACATGAAACAGAGGAGCTTTCCCCGTGATTCTCAAAATAATTACATCAACTTATTAAATGCAAAATATTCCTTGTTGTGACCTTGAACTAAATAAAGGAATCGGTACTCGCAAATGAGATCAAATATGAAGCAGTATCTTCTTGTACTCAATAGATATAAGGAAAATGAGGAAAAAGAAAGTGGGATGACTGCCGTAAGAGAACATGTCTTAAATGTAACCTGGCTTTTTACCTCAAACAATTATGAATACAATTAAGAGATATTAGTTTGTCGTTAGAAACTCGAAGAAAAATAAACGAATATGACTTTATGGAGAACTAATATAAACACCTTTACCCTGCAAACAGCAGAAGCGTAATGAATAAGTTTTAGTTTTTCGAGAGGTAACGTATGCCTAGATAGATTCGATACAGCTATTACTGGATCCTGGATCAATATGGTGGATAGACATTTTCTTTCGAAAACTGAAAAATATGTAGACTAATTCGCAAGGATATGGTACGCAGACGGGAGGGAGGGGTAGCACTTTTCGCCAGAAACACAGTCAATTGTATTATCAACAATTCAATTAAGGAAGAGAAAAACACGGAATCTGGTTGGAGATTATAGACAGGAAAGAAACACTTGTTATTGGTGTCCAATACAGACCTAACCTCAGCATAGAACAAGCTGAACCCCCGTTTCAAGAAATTCGCAGGGCTTCCTAGTACAAAATATCTGTGATCATGGTAGATTTTATCTATAAAAGCATGGACTGGGAAAACTATAGTAGATCAGGAAGATTCTTTTTAAGATGTACAACATAATTTAGAAATACTACAGATCTTATGAGGGGAGATAATATTCTGGACTTACAAGAATCGTACTAATGGATAAAAGACTAGGCTCTAGCGATCACCAAGAAATAATATCTGATATTAAATGGGAAGAATTGAAGGGTACAAATAACTTTTTTAGTACCCGACTCCAGGAGAACCAATTTTGAAAAGCTGAGGAAATGTTTAGGACAATTGGTCACATAAAGGACCAGCCCAGAGGACAACAACGGGTTCAACTATCCAGATGAAAAGTATAGGTCAGGTACACGGTCAGCCCGGAGGTCTTTAACGTAGTCAAAGGTATAGACCAGAGGTGGGGAACCTGCGGCCTTCCGGGCCATCAAGTGCGGCCTTCTGCGGCCTTTGATATACATATTATTTAAAAAATTATATTATTTATTATTTAAGAAGTATATTATTTATTATAAAAAGGGATAAAATAATTTAAAAAATAATAATAATTTGTTCAGTGCGGCCTCTATGTGGGACGATGAATTGTAAGGTGGCCTTCATGCACAAAAAGGTTCCCCACCCCTGGTATAGACCAAGGTCGTATCACAGAGGGTATGGGACCTCCAGGTGAGGTCACATTCAAGCAGAGGTCTTAGGTCAATGGCAGGGTCAGCGATCTAGATGAAATGTACAATAATCTAACCACTAGACTTTTGTGTGTCCAGCGTAAATTTGTTCCCCTCAAAGCAATAAGGACGAATACTGATACACCCAAATGAATGACGCATAGGATGAAAAATGAGATAGGAATGAAAAGAGGTCTTTATGTCAGAATAAAAATAGGGTAGCACATCTTAGATCTAGATAAAACGATATGACTTGACTAGCTAAAAGAACATGCACACAGAAACGAAACTACTAAATTAAGAATGCCAGACAAACGTGATCTAACCCAAAGTGCTTTATTATCTTTACAGAAAAAAAATTAAAGAAAGGATAAGCCCAATTAAAACCTACGAAGATGTTCTGATAGACTTGGAGGAAACAATGAGCGAGGCGTTTAATAAATATTTTCTCATGGTATCCATAAAGGAGAGGTTAGACTTGATTGCGACCCGATCTTTAATGGGGATAAGGGATGTAGACCAGCATTAGCAAGTAAGTAGTCAAACAGATTGATAGACTTGAAGCTACAAAATCCCCGGGTTCAGACAATGTTTTTAGTGCTTAAATAGTGTAAATTTGAAATCTGCAACCAATCAACGGAGTATTTAGTAGGTCGATAGGCACTGGATTCATGTTTATTTCTTGAGGGCAGGCAAACGTTCCTGTTTTCAAAAAGGGTGAAAAATTGTCTATGCGCAAGTACAAGACAATCAGTTTGACGTCGGTTATAGGAAAAATGCTAGAATCCACAATAGCTAATAGAATCATGATTCACATATACGAGACATAATTTGATTCGTGACTCACCGCATGGGTTCACCAAAGGTTGAGTCAGGTGTAACTAATCTTTTATCTTTTTACACTCATGTCTACAAGGCTTCAGATTACAATGATAGTTACGATGTTATTTACCTTGACTTTAGTAAAGCATTCGACATGGTGCCCCACGAGAGACTACTAAATAAAGTCAAAGCCCATGGCATAGGAGGAAAAGTGTTTGAATGGATTAGAGCATGGATCGATGATAGAAAACAGCGGTTCGTTCACCATTAACAGAGTAAAATCCAACTGGCGGGTGTTATTAGCGGAGTTCTCCTGAGCTCGTTTTTGGGTCCCGTATTGTTTATTACATATATAAACGACTTGGACGATGAGATTATTATATTAGTGAGTTTGCAGTTGACACTAAAATAGATTGCCAAATTAAGTCAAGGGAAGACGCCGGGATACTGCGTCGCATTGTCGGTGAAATGGCAAATAGATTTCAATCTCTCAAAATGCAGTGTGTTAAACATAGGTTTGCACAACCCAGAGAGCAGATGTAGCTTAGATAACACCATTTTACATACATACATACATACATACATACTAGCACAACTGAATTCATTTGCTTACACACTCGCATTCTCATAAAATCGCAAACTCACACAATCGCGCACGCACACGCTCGTACATTCACACACACACACACACACACACACACACACACACACACACACACACACACACACACACACACACACACACACACACACACGTTCATTCACGCATGTACAAACGCACACTCACACCCACCCACATTTGCATCTGTATAAGCACACAGTTGCACACACATACGCAGACACATTCATACATTCACACATTAGCACATTTACTTACACATATACTCATATACTTGTACACTCACACAGGAGCACATCCACTAAGTCTCACACATACACAGATACAAATTAGAACATTCACACATTTGCACATTCACAGAATCGCATACATTCATACATTCACATATTTCCACACAAACGCGCGCGCACACTCACATATGAACACACAGTCAAACATACAAACGCACACACAAATAGGCATGTGTGGTGTGTATACTTGTGGTTAAATCGTTTTTATTTTCATTTCGTGGAACACGCAAGAGCCCACAAATATCAGTGAATATGTTCTTGGGATATAATTTGTTTGTTTAGCAATTGCGGTGGGCAGCTTTGCATGATTAATGGTTGTGGCCGAACAAATCCCTTCATGCAGTATTTTCTTGTCATTTTTCACAGAAAGAACGTTTATACATTCTCAGTCTGAACTGTTCCCTAGGCTTGTCGTGATTTTTTTTTTTTTTTTTTTTGTGACACCATTTTGTTTGTTTCTGGGGAAACCTGAGGCATGTATCTGAAAAGGGGATGTCGTCTTTTTCATATCCTCCTCAGTTGGATAAAATTGCAATCCTATCGTGAAAAAAAGATGGGGCAATCTTGGAGTTCGCCCTCCATGCTGAATTCAGCGGGGTGCTGAAATTCTTTGTCTGCTGTGGTAACTCGTACTTAATTATTAGCACAAACTTTTTTTTTTCAAAACAAATTACGTCCATCAAAATGTATAAAGCACAAATGATGTTGTGGTACATAATTCATAAAGCAACTCTAAGTAGGTGTTATGTACTTAACATTGTTGAATTATTTGAACGTTTCAGACCTACAACGTTGGTTCCGTTTTACCAGACTTCATACATAAGGGAGAACAGTTTAAGGATGAAAAAATGTCGAGTAATTTAAATCATCTTTAGCTGACTAAAACTCCCTTATCATCGTCAGAGTGAGCAGTAGTTCTCAAATTACAAGTCCTGCATGTAGGACATTCAGCAAGATCAATAGCAACTATTGTTTCACACATTCGCTCTCTTCCGCTCTCTACTGCTCTTCTTTTCTTTACCTCTCCCTCATTTAGTTTTCACTCCTTTCTTTATACCCCTCTTCCTCTCTCTTCCTCTTCTTTCCTCTCCACCCCTACTCTCTTTCTCTCCCCTCCTCTCCTCTTCTGTTCCCTCTCCTCTCTTTTACTCTCCCCATTCTTTCTCCTCTTCGCTCTTCCTCCCTTTCCTTGCCTCGCCAAGATTTTATTTCACCTCTCTTTATCTCCCTTCCCCTCTCTCATCTTTCTTTCTCTTGCTTCCCATTCCCTTAACTTCCATTACCTCCCCTCTTCTTTTCTCTTCCTTTCTCCTTCCCTCCTCTTTCCCCTTCCCCTTCCCTCCTCTTTCCCCTTCCCCTTCCCTCCTCTTTCCCCTTCCCCTTCCCTCCTCTTTCCCCTTCCCCTTCCCTCCTCTTTCCCCTTCCCCTTCCCTCCTCTTTCCCCTTCCCCTTCCCTCCTCTTTCCCCTTCCCCTTCCCTCCTCTTTCCCCTTCCCCTTCCCTCCTCTTTCCCCTTCCCCTTCCCTCCTCTTTCCCCTTCCCCTTCCCTCCTCTTTCCCCTTCCCCTTCCCTCCTCTTTTCCCTTCCCTTCCCTCCTTTCCTTTCCCACCCCATCACTTCCCTTCCTCTCGTCTCCCATCACCTTTACTCCTTTCCTCTCTCCCACCCCATCCCCTCCCCTCTCCCATCCCCTCCCCTCCTCTCCCCTCCCCTCCCCTCCTCTCCCCTCATCTCCCATCCCCTCCGCTCATCTCACATTATCTTACTTCCTCTCCTCTACCATCTCCTCACCTACCCTCCCCTAACCTCGTCTCCCATCACTTTCCCTCCTCTTCTCTACCATCCCATCACCTAACCACCTGTCCTCTCGCCTATCCTCCCCTAGCCTCTCCTAACCTCCTCTCATCTCATCTCACCTCACCTTACTTCACCTCACCTCCCGTCACTGCCCCTCACCTCTTAACATCTCCCCTCAACAGCCCTCATCTCCTATTGCCTCACTTCACCTTCCTCCTTACCCTCATCTCCCTTGAACTACTCTTATCTCTCCTCACCTCACTTCACTTCCTCCTCCCTTCATCTCCCCTCAACTATACATCCCCTCCCCTCACTTCACCTCCTCCCTCTCTTTATCTCCCCTCAACTACAGTAATCTCCCCTCACTTCGCCTCATTTCCTTCCTCCTCTCATCTTCTCTTAACTCTTCTCACCTCATCTCACTTCGCATCACCTTCCCCCCTCCTCTCACCATACCCCCCTTTCCTCACGTCACCTCACGTCACCTCACGTCACCTCACGTCACCTCACGTCACCTCACGTTACCTCACGTCACCTCACATCATCTCACCACACCTTCCCTACATCTCGACTTCCTAATACGTCCTTTCGTTTTCCTTCCTATTTCTTATCTTTAACCTCTCCTTTCACCATTTTACATATCTCCTTTTCTCCCGTCGCCTCCCCTTCTTTCATTCTCGTGTCCTTTCCACTTCTAAACGCTCTCGCTTACCAGTATGAGTTCTCCCTTGTTTTCTTATCCTGTATCATGTTTCATCCTACTCTGCTCACCCCTCCACTCCCCTCTTCTCTGCTCCCTTCATCACCTCTCCCCTCTCCACCTCCCCCCTATCCACCTCCCCCTCTCCCCCTCCCCCTCTCCCCCTCCCCCTCTCCACTTCTCCCCTCCTCACCTCCCCCCTCTCCACCTCTCCCTCTCCACCTCTCCCTCTCCACCTCTCCCTCTCCACCTCCCCCTCTCCACCTCCCCCTCTCCACCTCCCCCTCTCCACCTCCCCCTCTCCACCTCCCCCTCTCCACCTCTCCCGTCTCCCCTTTCCACTTCTCCCATCTCTTTCTCTCCCTCTCCAGCTCTCCCCTCTCCAGCTCTCCCCTCTCCAGCTCTCCCCTCTCCAGCTCTCCCCTCTCCAGCTCTCCCCTCTCCAGCTCTCCCCTCTCCAGCTCTCCCCTCTCCAGCTCTCCTCTCTCCAGCTCTCCCCTCTCCAGCTCTCCCCTCTCCAGCTCTCCCCTCTCCAGCTCTCCCCTCTCCAGCTCTCCCCTCTCCAGCTCTCTCTCCACTCTCCAGCTCTCCCCTCTCCAGCTCTCCCCTCTCCAGCTCTCCCCTCTCCAGCTCTCCCCTCTCCAGCTCTCCCCTCTCCAGCTCTCCCCTCTCCAGCTCTCCCCTCTCCAGCTCTCCCCTCTCCAGCTCTCCCCTCTCCAGCTCTCCCCTCTCCAGCTCTCCCCTCTCCAGCTCTCCCCTCTCCAGCTCTCCCCTCTCCAGCTCTCCCCTCTCCAGCTCTCCCCTCTCCAGCTCTCCCCTCTCCAGCTCTCCCCTCTCCAGCTCTCCCCTCTCCAGCTCTCCCCTCTCCAGCTCTCCCCTCTCCAGCTCTCCCCTCCCCTTCCTGTCCCCTCTGCTCACCTCTCCTATCCCCCCCCCCATCCCTTCAAGATCTTGTTTCATCCCCTCTTTTCCTCAATGTCCCTT
>NC_134809.1:34397895-34407895 GCF_046742065.1 Oratosquilla oratoria | reverse complement strand
ACATTCTGCCGACTGACAAGGGCCGCGAAGCTATCTTCCACCCATAAAGCCTCCTTTATTTTCTTCTTTCTCCTCCTTCTCCTCCTCCTCTTCTTTCTCCTCTTCCTGCTTCTCTTCCTCCTCCTCCTCCTCCTCCTCCTCCTCCTCCTCCTCCTCCTCCTCCTCCTTCTCTTCCTCCACCTTTTCGTCTTTCTCTCCTTTCTCTTCCTTCTTGTCCTTATCATCTCTCCACTTTCTCCTCATCCCTCCCCATCTTCTTTAACTTGCCCCCTACACTTTTTTTTTCTCATTCGCTTCCTCCTTTTCCTCTTTCTTCTCCTCTTCCTTCTCTTCCCCCTTCTTTCCCTTCCTCCTCCTTTTCTTCCTCCACTTCTTCTTCTCTTCCTCCTCTTCCTAATCCTAATTTCTTATCTCCTCCTCCTCCTCCTCATTTTCTTTTACCTCCAATTCATCCTCTTCTTCTCATTGCTTTTATTTTTCCTCCTACTTTTTCTCTTCCTCCTCTTTCTCATCTTCCTTCCGCTCTTTCTCCCCTTCCTCCTCTTGGTTTACCCAATCCACCCAATTCTTACTCCACATAATTCCCTTCTTCCTTTTGTCCATTGCTACTCCTCCTTCTACTCTTGTCCTCCTCCTACTCCTACCCCCTTCCCCTCTTTTCTCTTCCTTCTCTTCCTCCTCTTCTTCTTCCTCCTTCCCTTCCTACTGTACCCCCTTTTTCTCCCCCTCATTTTCACTTTCCTTCCCCTCCTGTCTTTCCTCTACTTACACAAGATCCTCATTTATTGTTCCTGCTGCACCTAACATTCCTTTTTCCTTTCTCCTCGTCTTCCCGTTTAACTCCTTCCTCTTTATATATTATATATCTCCACTTTTTCCTTTTTTCCTGCCTATTCGCATTTTCTCTCGACTTGTGTATACCTACCTCGTTTTCATTTGTTAAGGCATCCTTTGAGGTCAGAACCGATGGATATATTTGCCTACACTATCTTGCTGTGTTACAACGTTGTATCTCTTCAGCATCAGGGAATTAAGGGGGTGGAGAGCGGGGGTGTAGGAAATTCCCAGACTTAAAAAGGATCACCTGACTGCAGCCATCGAATAATGAATGACGAGCACTATGTACATGTCAAATAACAGACCATGACCCTGAAACGTAGTACAAGTTCCCTGGGCTGAATAAAGTCTCCTGTAGGCATATCATAGAAAATGACTCTGGTAGTTGCTCTGCATTAAGCACGTTTCCATACTTTACTTTCTAGTGAAAAAAGTTCCTCTATATTGAATAAGATTGGCTTTAGTTAAAACGAAATACTTAAATGGCCAAAATAGATATTCTGTACACATTAAATGGTAATCAGAGAAATCAGCTTCAGCAGCAATATCTAATACTTCTCTCCCTGGCAACACTATTGTATCTAAGAGTTGGGTGTCATAAAGGTGGGAACGAAGGGATATGAAGAAGATGGCTGAAAGGAGGGATAGCAAAAATTAAACGATCAATATTGTTTTTTATTTATTTGTTGTTTATTTATTTATTTACTTGCTGATGTGTTTAGTTGTCTACTTATTTAGTTACCTGTTTATTCATATAATTGTATATTCATTTAATCTATTCACCTAATTTGTTTATCTATTAATTAATCAATTTATAATTCTTTTTTTATTTTCATGAATTTCTTATATATTTATCATAATTTTGTTTCATGGGTTTACATCATGGAATAAGCTGTGAATCTTGACCACAGAGAAAGCGCCCCGAACGACTTCTAAATCAAATTATTTAATCGGTACACAGCACCTGTACGTACAATTAAGAAGTTCTCTGAGTGTTCGCTCTCATACAACTGTAGTATTGTTAATAAAAGGCGTTTTTGTTCAAATACGGTTGAAAAAGCGTCCGCTAGCAGTCTCTTGAGCATCAAAAGTAAATAATAAGACATTACTCTTTTCTTTTTCACCAGTAACGAATAACAACGATAGTTTTATATCTCTTACTAAGTATCAAGATTGTACTCACAAGAATGTTGATAAACTTTTTCATCTATTTCAGTCACACGAAATGTTGTTTCTTTATCAGTAAGCAACACTCCTATCGTTGGGTATAAAATCACACCAAAGAAGTGGAGTCACAGAAGTTGTAAAGGTTAAAAAGAGTAGCAGAAAGAAAGAATAGTAGAAGTTGAAAATGAACTGAAGGCCTATCTGAGTGAAGGTTGCTGGGGTAGTCTGGTCCATAGGGGTGTTGATTGCATTAACATTGAGCAGGCATTACCTCATACGATGTCATCTGTAGTATGCGTATTTATATTTTGTTTAGTGATGGAAGCAGCTCAAAATTAGTATATACATTCGTCATAGAGTATGTAATAGCTGAGAAGTGACCGTAGTTGTCATGAAGATTATTGGATGAACTCAACCCAAAAAGTTGAGATACTGGATCGAGACACCCTCAGAAAAGATTTTCCTGATCTTAAACAGAAACAAATGTATAGCTATTACCTCAGCGAAGAGTTCAATGACGCGAATTCCTCGTCCTACTCTTTTCTACATTGTGTATTTTTCCTGCACACTTGACCACTTCTCCCCTCCCTCAGTGTCCAACTTGCCGCCAATCCAGCGTCCACCTCCAACGCAGCTGTGATTCCCCAACGGGCCTCCAACACTTCTCCCTTGAATTCAGGAGTAGGCCTTGCCTTGCCGTCTTGTATTCACCCCCCATCCCCTTATCACTGTACAGGGGACAAGGGAGAGAAAGGGTGAGGGGAAGACGGCTGGTTACTACTCGACTTCGACCTCCTCTTGACCTCCTACTCCTCCACCTCCACCTCCACCTCCACCTCCTTCTCCGCCTCCTCCTCCTCCTTCTCCGCCTCAGTCCTTCTCCACTACACACCTTACTCCCACTTCAGACTCCTATTCGTCCTGTTCCTCATATTCTTCCTGTATTTCAACACCTCCTCTTCTTGTTCATTTTCTTCCTTCTCTTATATTCTCTCGCGTCCTCGTGTTTTTTCCTTCACGTTTTCTTGCCTTTCCTTTTTTTCTTTCTATCGTTACTCCAACACTTATCCACTTTTTTCTTTTTAATTTGACTTTTCTTTCTTATGCTCCTTCTCAACTCCACCTTCCTTTCCTTTTTAAATCCTGTATTTATGAATCTATTCATGTATTTACATATTGTATTTATTTATATATGAATACATATGTATATACGTATGTACCTATGGGTAAATGTACGAGTATATATTTATTGTGTATTCAGGTATATAGTACTTTTTGTACGTGTACCTGTGTGGGCCTTTGAGCTTGTACTTTTATGTTTGTATGTGTATGTGCGCGTGTTTGTGTACGTTTGTGTTTGTGTAGCAGTCCATAATGCAGCTGAACCTCATATAGTGACATTGGTCGAACCAGTACGTGAGGCTCCAAGAACACTTCATGTAGCTATGAATCGTACATTCATCTCTTCAGCACTCAAGAAGTCAATAGGAATTTCATTCTTCATACATATACATATATACGTTTCATATTTGGACCTACCGCTCTTTCATTTCACCCAAAATTTCGAGTTGTATTCATCCTCCATCATCCCGGGATGACAGAATACATGTCTATTATGAAGAACACATATGCAGTTAATGCGAGATCTCCTTATCTTCTTCATTAATTAGAGTTTTTTGTTTCTTTCGTTCATTTGTGCAATTGAAGGACTGTTTACACAGTTTGACGTGTTCATGCACGCACGAACACTCACAAAAACACACATGCAAGCACACACTGTATATATATATATATATATATATATATATTTATATATATATATATATATATGTATATATATATATATATATATATATATATATATATATATATAATATGATATAATATAATACACGCACATGCGCGTACGGACGCTAACACACGAAAACACACACACACACACACACACACGTGTGTATATATGTATATATATATATATATATATATATATATATATATATATATATATATAAACTTTGTGGTTACCTATACTCACCCAAAATACCACATGAAAAGAATGGGTCGAAAGAAAGGGGTAGTCTTACAGAAACTCATACAGAGGCAGAAACAGATTACATACCTTTTGCTAGCATCATTTACCCTCCCAAATAAAGCGTACTCAAGAATTCAAAGAGACCTAAGATCGTCGGTGTTCGTACGGAGACGAATTTGATACGAAAACGAAGGCTGGTTCCACAATCGAACACCTCCCCTCCCCTCCCCTCCCCTGCCCTGCCCACCTTTAGGGGAGAGGGTCGAGCCAGCTGGTGCACAAGAGCTGGTGAACGAGCGAAAGGGAGGCACTGCCATTTTTTAAGCGCCTTTGGTTAAGCTGATTAGGTCGTATATCATTTTCATTTGATGTTCTTTCTCAACGCGTGTCGCTCTTCTGTCCTCTTGCACTGAGACTGAAATGCTGTTTACGGGATAGGGTGTTTGCTCTCAGGTATGTGCGTGTGTGTGTGTATGTGTGCATGTATATTATGTGTGGGTGTGTGCCTGTGTATATATTTGTGTGTATGTGTGTGTGTGTGTGTGCGCGTGTGCGTGGGTGTGTATGATTGTGTATGTGTGAACGCACATCTACATGCGCATTTACGTGTGTGTGTTCCAATATATTTTGGAGCATATACTAAATCTTTTATAATATAACAGAATGCATGTATATTTTGTGTGCGTTATCTTTTTTCACCTTAGTATATTTATTCATTTACCGAGGTATGTATAATTAATGTAGTATTTTATTTTCTATCATCATCAATAATGAGAAATTCATAGACAAAGTGTTGAAAAGAGAGGAAAATGAGCAGACATAAGTTGTTAATTGAGTCGAAACAGAGAGACAAAAACGTAGCTTCTTTTGACACGAAGAATTGAAAAATACTGACAAACGTGGTTCCATTAGTATTAAGGTCGTTGGAAAATAGTATCATGAAGCCAGGGTGAAATAGTAAATACCTTCCCCACCATGGTAGAGTAGAGATATGTGATTAATCTTATACTTGAAAATTCAGTTGCGATTTAGTAATGTACAGGTTATAACATCCTATGATATACCTTGATATTATTTATCATCAGACATTTAATTTTCATTTGTTGTACAATTGAGTTCGTTAATATAAAGAATTTTTTTTCATCTTGCATCGTTTTTCTCATATCGTAAAAAAAAAAAATCATTTATAATAATTGTCCAATTGACTTGTGTTTTCAGTTTAGAAATTAATTTTACAAAAACTGTGGTTATCTTGAAACTTGTTTTACAAATTGAAATGCCTGATATGTCCCCAGTATTGACGAGTTCCTTCATGAGGCTCTTCAGATACAAAAACCATCTTCAGAAGAGCCTTCCTCTCCACAGGCGGCCTCCTCCGGGGGGTAAAGGAAATGTATTGCCAACACTTGCTGTAAAGCTTTCCTCCGACAGGCGAGTTCCAGGTCCGCATTCGAAGTGTTTCCTGGACCCGGAAGAGAGAGAAAGTGGCTGGAATTGGCGTCTCGATTCGGAACAAGTGTCAAGATATTTGGGTGAATTCTTTCTGTTCGTTCTTGAATATCGCTAGCACCTTAAACGTGGTGACAAATTTCAAATATTTTTTTCTGGCTAAGAAGCAATGATGTGGAGAGGAGTCAGCTATGATCTATGAAGGCTTTTTCATATGTAACCAGAACAAAATCTTTAAATTACGACTCCATACTAAAATGTTGCCTAGCTGTGTCACCTGTCACGTCATATCAGTAGAAGCAAGACACCTCCACTATGTACTATTGTTGATACTCAAACCTGACTCATTATTTTTCCAAACCATGTACCTTTTTTATTTGTATTGCATCAGTGCACACCAAAATATATATATCGTAAGAGAACGTTTGTCTGTCGGATATACTACAGATATCACCCTCTAGGGTGTCCTTTGTTACTTATTCTTTCCGGGGTTCACCAGATTTTGTAAAAGACCCGCTGAAAAATAAGGACCTTCAGAACAGAAAGGAAAATCATCTGGTTTTGACCATGTGCTAAACCAGTGGTTCTTAACCCTTGGGTCGCCGAGCTATTTGAATGGGTCATCCAGGATTTATGTATTTATTATTTTCCCAATATTCCTATTCAAAATATTATCCTAAGTCATTATTATCTAAGGTTAAGCAAAACATTGAGACATAGACGATTTAATTGGGGTAAAAGGAAAACTACCAACATCTACTCTTGCCTTTTAATTGTTTATGAAGGTAAGGGTCACCATGTTTGATCTGGGCAGATTGATAAAGATATGATGAGAAACTTTATTACTATTTATATAGTGCGGTCTATATAGTTAACAACCAAAGATGATATTACATGGGTCTGATATGGCATGGATTAGGTTCAGGTCCACACATCAGAATAATGATTAGGTTGATATTGTTCTGTCGCTGAGGATGTATTATAATTATTCTTAGAACTTTAACGCGGCGACATACTTATACATCTTTGGTTCTGGCTTAAAACAAACTATATAATAGTGTTGAGAACCCAATTTCGAATAAAAAATAAGATCTCGATCACCAGAGACATGCCGGGACATTTATTTTGCAAAGCGTCTAGAAATGAATTGACGCAGCCCAAAGGGATTTCTCCCCGTCTTCACATTTTTTGCATGAGGGGACGAATGGGGGTGGGGGGGGGGTCGCCGACTTAATGAAACGGCCTTGCTGTGGACGTGCTGGGTCTTGCGAAGCTCTTTCTGACCCAGGGGAGTGGACAAGATGGAGGGATGACCTGTCATCCAGGAGGTGCTAAGAGGGAGGGAAGAGGGTGGAGGAGGAATGTGAAGTATGTTGGAGATGGAATGGGTGGGAGTGGTTTTTATGCCCCCCCCTTTTTTTTTTTTTTTTTTCTTACGAGGGAGAAAAAAACCGTTAGTATGTGTATGCATGTATGAAAAGCGTCTGTCCACGGCCAGACAAACTTTTGAAGAGCTTAATCAACTCGACTGTCTTCGTTTTGTTAACTCCTTATTCACATGAATTAGTTTCAGTAACGAAAACAAACAGAAAATACTGAAATATATAATCCAGTTATATGTAAGAATACTAAATCAAAATTTGCTAGTGTGTGAAATTTATGTGTCATTAGATATACTGTGTATAGTGTCTTGCCTCGTATTCTGTTTTTGTTTTTGGAAGTCGAAATTCATATTCTCAAGTGAATTAAGCTTAGAAAAAGTAACAGGGTTGTTTTCAGGACGAAATTAATAAGAGGTTGGAAGAGGTTAACAGAGAAAGGAGCCATTACAGCAATGGCCTCTATGTATTAGTTTTTTTTTTTTTAATATTCACTCATTTGCACCTTATTTTTTCATCTTTACTTTGTCGCACTTGTCACTATTGCTTGTAAATTATTTTTTTGTTTATATTAATGTTAATAACATCACTGTTACCAATTTTTCATCAAATATTATTTCTATTCGTAAATAATTTTTTCATCTAATACTATTTACAATTATTTTTTTGTTTATGTTAATGTTAATAACATCACTGTTACCAATTTTTCATCAAATATTATTTCTATTCGTAAATAATTTTTTTATATAGAACTATTATTTTTATATACTTGTATACCTGATGATCTTATACTTTTCATTACTATATGCCAAAATATAAGGAAAGATTAACTATCTATTTTACTTTAAATTCACGAATACAATATTGTATTTTAAAGAGTTCTGCTGATTCGACATACATGAAGACAGAAATATATAAGTAATTCGCATGCGTCAAGTTGTCGAAATAATATTTTAAATAATGCTACGACATATCTCAGATGTAAGATTGATCAGATATTTTATTTACTAAGATTAAAACGTGAGGCAATCAACTAATTATTGCCACAGCAAAGAATTGTTTAAAATTATTCTTACAACGAGTGTCGTGGATATTTCAAACCAAAGAGAGTAATTATCTCTGTGCTGCTTTTTGCCTTGTGTGCCTTAGGTTCTTATTGGCGCGGGTCTGGCTGGGAATTCTTTTCATACGAAACTCTTTGAATGTGACGAAAACATGGACTTTTAAAGCCAGTCGACGCACAAGTCCATTTTATGTGACCGTGACTGTTAGCATAGACTGCATTGTTATTTTCTCTCTTTTCTTTTTTTCCCAAAGTTGCACTCTGTCCCTATTAGTGTATGATAAGAAAGACCCGATTGCATCAGCCCTGACAAAAACACTCGAGCGAAATATTCTGAAGTAATTATCGCTCGTACTGAAAATATCTTTGGTTTTCCCTTTGAGGTAATTAGTGAGGAGCGTAGGTGCTTTTATCGCATTAAATTCGTCAATAGTAAAGACTTGCAACAACCTTTTGGACCTGAACCCGGACAATATTCATTAACTCTTACGGTCATTTCCCTTTCTTTAAAAGATATTAAGTTACAGCTGTGTTCCTCCTCTGTCCAGTCTGAGAAAAGAACATAAGAACATAAGAAATAAAGGAGACTGCAGAAGACCATAAGGCCTACACTAGGCAGCTCCGTATCCATCACCACCTGTAATCCCCATCCATAAAGTTTTCTAATCGTTTTTTAAAACAACTGATAGTTTCAGCGCTTACTACGTGGTTACTAAGTTTATTCCATTTATTCCATTCATCGACCACCCTATTTGTAAACCAATTCTTGCCTATTTCCTTCTTAAATCTAAATTTGTCCAGTTTATACCCATTACTGCGAGTCCTGCCCTGTTGTTTTATAATGATGACCTTGTTTGCATCACCCTTGTTATAGCCTTTGATCCACTTGAACACTTCTATTAGATCACCCCCGCACTCTGCGTCTTTCCAGAGAGTGTAAGTGTAGGTGCCTAAGCCTCTCTTCATAAGGCAAATTTCCGAGTCCTTGTATCATTTTGGTCATTCTTCTCTGTACTGATTCTAGTGAATTTATGTCCATTCTGTAGGACGGAGACCAAAACTGTACCGCATAGTCAAGGATGGGTCTAACTATCGCTAGATAGAGTTTAATAATTACCTCTGCACTTCTATTCGTTACCGTCCTAGCAATGAAGCCTAATGCCCTGTTTGCTTTATTTCTGGCGCTAATGCACTGCTTCCTGGTTTTAAGGTCCGGACTCACCAGAACTCCCAAGTCCCTCTCGCACTCAGATTTTTCTAAAAACGTGTTATCTAAGTTGTATCTATTTTCGGGGTTGTGTAACCCTACGTTTAACACGCTACACTTAGAGATATTGAAGTTCATTTGCCATTTCACCGACCATGTTAACAGTTTATTAAGATCATCCTGCAGAATCTGGGCGTCTTCTCCTGACCTAATTAGGCGTCCTATTTTAGTGTCGTCCGCAAACTTACTAACATCACTATTTAACCCATCGTCTAAGTCGTTTATATACATAATGAACAACAAGGGACCCAAAACCGAGCCCTGGGGGACCCCGCTAGTAACATTGTCCCACCTAGATTTTATTCCATTTATGGTGACCCGCTGTTTTCTGTTACTAATCCAAGCTCTAATCCATTCTAACACTTTTCCTCCTATGCCATGGGCTTTGATTTTATTTAGTAGTCTCTGGTGTGGCACTTTGTCGAACGCTTTGCTAAAGTCAAGGTAAATAACATCGTAATTTTCATTGTTGTCTGACGCCTTATATACCTTAGTGTAAAAGGATAGAAGATTAGTCACGCATGACTTACCTTTGGAGAAACCATGTTGTGAATCACGAATTAAATTATGCCCTATAGTGTGTTCTCTGGGTCTATTTACTATTATTGATTCAAGCATTTTTCCTATAACCGATGTCAAACTGATTGGCCTGTAGTTGCCTATGGTCGATCTATCTCCCTTCTTAAAAACAGGAACAACGTTTGCCTGCCTCCAAGCAGTTGGAACAGAACCAGTGTCTACCGATTTATTGAATATTTCAGTTAACTGGTCGCAGATTTCAAATTTACACACTTTAAGCATTCTAG
>NC_134809.1:34387895-34392895 GCF_046742065.1 Oratosquilla oratoria | reverse complement strand
TGTGTGACTTACTGAGTGACTGATTGTTTGATTAATTGCCTGAATGATTAACTGACTGACTTGCTGACTTGCTGACTGGTTGTTTGGCAAGATGGGTGACTAGTTTGTACGTGCGCGTACTTAGTATGTGTGCCTGTGTTTGTATTTGATTGTATGTGCATGTTTGAATGTGTGTTTGTTAACATGTACATAAAATAGAGAAAATGTTGCGACACTCCAGATAGAATTCACGAAAGATATACTGAAATGAGAAAGGTCGCCAGAGAAACGGAGGTTTATGAACATTACTCAAAACTAGCTGACCGACATTGTACATGTATAGGTGAATTTAGAAATATAAACGGGCCGAGTCAAAGCACCAAAGATGAGAGAATCGCGAGTAGAGTTTCGTTCCAGTAAAAGTGAAAGCGGAAGGGCTCATTCTTTATAATCCAGTGCAGGACCACCAACCTATACCGCCAGGGGAAGATACAGCCTGTCTCTCTCCGCGGCTTGGTATGTAAGGTTATCTGTTTGGTGTCAAGTCGATGTAAAGTGTCAAGCACTGGAATGTCCGTAGGATTGAGTGGAATCTGTAATCGGTATCATTGGGTCGATTTTACTGATTAGGCGCCAACGCCTAAATGCAATACTAGTATACACCTTTGATGTCCACTGTTGCAGAGTTCGGCTAGGAAGCACTGAAAGAGCGAATCAAACAACATAGCAGCTCCTGAGGATCAAACCCACAAGTCAGGAACATTACGCGCTGCTTCACAGGGGCTCCGTCAGTGACGAGTCACATGAAAGATAAATGGAGTGACAACTTTAAAGTCTTTTCATTGTGGCTGCTGCAAGACGATTTTATTCAGTAGAGTTAGCACGAGAAATTGACGCCTCACTAGACAGAGACCTATTTTTCCCCGAGTCTGCCAATCAGCTGAATGAAATTTCCTTGTTTCAGCCAGAACAAGATCATAGGCAATGAAATGTCAAGCATATTTGATGCTGGGATGTGAAAAGCACGATTATTGAATACATAGTATCCTTGAGGAATGTGTTTATATTTATGATTGTACTTTAATGTTTTTCATTTGCTCTATGTTCCTAGGCTTGGCGTTTCAACATTGGAATAATATTCTTATTGTTATAATTGTTATAGGTAATATAATCACCTGCTTGTGTGTTTTTTCGTCAGTTTGTACGTGCGTGTACTTATTGTGTGTGCCTGTGTTTGTATTTGATTGTATGTGCATGTTTGAATGTGTGTTTGTTAACATGTACACAAAAAAAAATTGAGAATGTTGCGACTCTAGATAGAATTCACGAAAGATGTACTGAAATGAGAGAGGTCGCCAGAGAAACGGAGGGTTATGAACATTACTCAAAACTAGAAATAGAGAGAACGAGAGATAGAGAAGAGTAGAGAGTTACGGGTTGATAGCAAGAGGCAGACGAAGAAAGCTGTGGCAGTGTAGGCGTTGCGGTTAGGGAGGAATGAAGTCAAGCCTTTAATGACGGAAAGAGAAGTAGCAGAAGGAATAGGACTAAGAGGAAGAGGAAGAGGAATACCTGGAGGAGAAATGATAAAGGGGTAGAACTAGAAAGAGAAGTAAAAGTAGGAGAGCCTAATAATGAGTAGAAAAAAAAAGGAATAAGAGGAGGAGAAAGAAGAATAATGTAAGGAAGACGAATAATCAAAATTATAGTAAGAGGAGATGAGCTTGTGGTGGGAAGAAGAGAAAGAAGAGGAAGAATAAAGAAAAGAGGAAATAGTAAGTAGTAAAAACAGAGAGCACGAGAAAAAGGAAAAAATAAAAGAAAGATGTGGAGAAAGAGTAGAAAGGAGAATGTGAAGGAGGAAAAAGTTATATGAAGAAAAAGAAGAAAGGGTGATTGAGCAACTAAAGATAAAAAGGAAGAGGAGTAGGGCTAAAAGGGTTGGAGAAAGGTAAATAGGAGTAAGACGAGGACAGAGAAAAGGAGGTGGAGCGGAAGAAACAGGAGTATTAATAGTAAGAAAGTAACGAAGAAGAAGACGAGAAGAAGAAAGAGAAAGAGAAGGTAAAGGAAGAGAAGAAAGTGTGCGGGGAGTGGGGGGGGAACTGGAAAATGAGAAAGAAGAAGAAGAGGAGAACGAGGAAGGGCGCCGAACGCTTGAGGGTTCACGGGCAAAGCGAGATTCCTTGACACTTCCTTGTTCACATCCGGGGCTCGGCGTCGACACCCCCATCCCCCCTCCTCTCTTCTTCTAAACAGACAGACGGCGGTGGGGACTTCTTGTTCGAGTCCCACTTGGCACCTCCCTTCTCTTCTCCCATCACTCCTTCCACATGTCTCTCTTTCTCTCATAAACCGCGTCTACAACCACTCTCATTCCTTCCCAAACTCATCTCTCTCTGTCTCTGTCTCTTTTCTTTTTCTCTGTCTCTTTTTTCTCTCTCCCTTCCCCTCGTCTTGCTTTTGATCCTTCATCCCATCTCCCCCTTTTCCTCTTCCTTCCACCCTCCCTTCCTCTCCCCACTCCTTCCCATCTTCCCTCCCAACCATCCAGTTTCTCTTCTAGCTTCTTTCATCACTCGTTCATTCACTCCTTTCTTCTTCCTTCCTTCCCTCCATCTACCCTTCCCTCCACTACTTCCTTCTATACACACTTCCTTCTTTTCCTTCTCACTCACTCTCTCCTTTACTCCTTTTTTTCTTCTTTCCCTCACCCTTCCTTTCATCCTACTCATCCTTTTTCCTTCCATCCCTCCCTCCCTCCCCTTTTCCAACCCTTCCTCATTTCCTTCGTCTCTACATCCTTCTTTCACCAACTTTCTCTTTCCTTCCTTGCTTCAGTCTTTCCTCTCCTCCTTCCATTCTATTATCCCTCTTGCTTACCATTTTTTCTTTCTTCCTTTTATTTTTTTTTCTAGCGCGCTTGTCTGACTACCTGTCAACCATATTTTTTTTTAATTATAACTTTCTCTCCTTTGGTTCTACTCCTTTATCTTTCCAACTGCTCTTCCTTGTTTGTTTCCCTTACTTTCTCACCATTTGCCTCTACTATTCTTCCCTCTTCTCTCTGCCTTTTTTTTTATCTTGACATTTTCCTCAGTCTTCCTGTTTGTTTCTCTCTCCCCTTCTCACCAATAACCCCAAACCCTCAGCCTTTCCTCGTTTACTATAGGGTTAGTCAAATAAAAGATCACAACCACAAAAAAGGACACCTCCACTCATCTACTCCACCTAGGACCTAGAACTTTACAATTGGCCTTTGAACCATTTAGACAAATAGTTTGTTAATACGAGGAAAAAATGCTTAATACCATTCCTGTAATGTTGATTTAACAGTATTTCACATTTGACCTTTGAACCATTTAGACAAATAGTTTGTTAATACAATAAAAAATGCTTAATTCCATTGCTGTAATGTTGATTTAACAGTATTTCACATTTGACCTTTGAACCATTTAGACAAATAGTTTGTTAATACGAGGAAAAAATGCTTAATACCATTCCTGTAATGTTGATTTAACAGTATTTCACATTTGACCTTTGAACCATTTAGACAAATAGTTTGTTAATACGATAAAAAATGCTTAATTCCATTGCTGTAATGATGAGTTAATAATATTTGTGTCTTTATCATCACCGCTCTCCGTTTTCTTAGCATCCTCTCACACGTTTTCAAATTTTCCTTTCTGAACCATCTCAATCCAGTATTCATCTACTTGTTTTCCCACTTCCCATTGTTAAAGAAACTAAAATTATGGAAGAATATTTATGGGTAAATATTTGGAGTGGTTTTGAAAAAATAGCCATAGCTTCTCAAATGTATTTTAAAGACAAATATTTGTCACACGGGCCAGTTTGGATACAATTTGGTTTTGTGTATGTATGTATATATATATATATATATATATATATATATATATATATATATAATATCACCAGTTATTTTTTTCCACTCATGTACACGCACACATACAAACGCGCGCGCGCGCTCACACACACACACACACACACACACACACACACACACACACACACACACACACACACACACACACACACACATTCACTATAGATGGACTAACAGCATGCGGAGGAAAATGTGAGGTGAGGTATGATGGCTGTAAAAATATGCAAAAAAATATATATATAGAAATAAATAAAAAATCGAGATGACGAATATGAGAATATCAACTGTGGAAGCTCTACAAAGAAAGAACGTAATGTCGTAAATCCCTACAAAAGCAAAAGCATGGAATGAAGTAGAGTAACCAGAACTAATGAGAAATAAAGCCAAACTTCTGGAAAGAATCTTTGAAAAATATGACGCTATAACTTTGATAGGTGACTTTAAATGAAATCGGAAATGGGTGAAAGTTATGAATTATAGGTCCATAGAGTGTTGAATTTAGTAATGAATAACCAATGGATGAAAAACTCAATAAGATAAAGAGGCGACAGATACACCAGGAGTTTGATATAATCCGAAAAGTCTGAAGTTATTTAAATATGGAATTACTAGTGCTCGATCCTAAAGAGTGATTATGGGGTCCTTGAATTAAGGATGAAAGTAGGGAAGACATGAACATGGGAAGAGATATACGGGAAAGGAAGACACAACTAGGCCAAAGCTTTCATTGAAGTGAGAAAATTGGTTAAAGAAGTGAACTGAAGAGACGTCAGTGAGACAAAATAAACGAAGAAGAAATGAAAAGAGCTTCCCAAGAATTTATAAAACAGATGGATATGTATGTATAAAGGTCAAAAATATAGATAAAATACATAGAATAGCAAAACAAAGGAGACAAGACATAGTGCACGTAGCACGGAAGATGAAGAAAAAGTAAAATACATATGAACCAGAAATGAGTATAGGAGAAAAGAGAGAGAGAGAGAGAGAGAGAGAGAGAGAGAGAGAGAGAGAGAGAGAGAGAGAGAAGAAAATAGGAAAAAAAATGATATACATAATTGAGTCATATTGAGCTAGAGTTAATTTATAGATAAATTGCCTTAGAGATAAATTG
>NC_134809.1:34362895-34375395 GCF_046742065.1 Oratosquilla oratoria | reverse complement strand
TGGAAAAAAAGAAAAAAAAAAAAGAGGATGTTGCTTCTTACAGATCATTTGATATTAAATGTTGGGATATTCTTTGTCTCTCCCCCCTTTTTTTTATTTATTTATTTATTTATTTATTCTTCCTCCCCGGCCCCAGGGCTGCTTTAAAACTTGAGGGTTCCTCGAAAAGACAATGAACTGAACAAATTCGAAAAAGTCGGTAATCATGTATCAAAAGTAGTTTTACTAATCTATCTAGTTTATTTATTTATTTTTATCTACTTGTTTTTCCTAGAATTATCAATAAATATGGGGGAGATAAATCGTTGTTTATCACAATCATTTACAAAAAAAGAAAATTAAAGAGAAATGGATAAATTAGGATTAAAATTTGTTTTATGTAAAGGTTCCTTGGGACACCACTATTATCGAAATATAAAGATTTTTGCTTAGTGTGCGTTTTTATGGTCTTTGCAACATCTGTATATATACATTCACGCACACACACACACACACACACACACAATCACACACACAGACACAAACACACACACACACGCACACACACACATACAAAAACACACATTCACATACACATTCACATACACACATTCACATACACATTCACATACACACAAAAACACACATTCACATACACACGCAAGGCCGCACACGCACACACACACACACACACACACACACACGCACACGCACACGCACACACATATATATATATATATATTATATATATATATATACATACACACAAGTACACACACGTACACACACACGACCTTGTAAGTTATAATACGTTTTGAGTATCCACCACCTGTTCAAGCGAACCTCATTGGCGTCATAATGACATTCTAAAACAGAAATATTCTTGCGCATAGTCATGATGATTCAACTTCATGAATCAAGCTGTATAACTGTCAAGAGCCTTTTCAGGAGTAAATGTATTTCATGAACTATCGCGTTTCCAGTCGCAGCGTTTGGAAACTGGTTTTGTCGTCCGAATTCTGGCAGCTCTTGATCAGAAAATCATACGTTCATCACCTTTGGGGATCCAGGATGTGGTAGAAACTGTGGATCGTGGCTGTGCATTTGTATTTATTGTTCATTTTCTTCTTGATGGACTCTACTGTTCATGCAGGTAACGGCTTTCCGTGTCTAAAAACCTACACACACACACACACACACACACACACACACACACACACACACACACACCACACACACAACACACACACACACCCCACACACAAACACACACACACACACATATATATATATATATATATTATATATATAATATATATATATATATATATATATCTTATATGTTCAGGACTCGAATCTAGATCTAAGGTTCCATGTTCACCCCCATGCCCACTGCGCCATGGAGCAGCGGCCAAGAAAGTTGTCACTACATGGCAGTAGGCCGGGGGCCCAGAGGAGGTCCTTCAACGAAACCCTATTTGTCGGGCGGACGTAGTTCAATACCTTATGCCCTATTAGTCGGACCAGACTTTGTTTCTTCTCATATTTTCAGAACTCGAACCTAGAACTAAGGTTCCATGTTCACCCCCTTGCCCACTGCGCCATGGAGCAGCGGGCAAGGGGGTGCTTTTGGTCTCTTCTCATATGACATATGCGCTGGTGGCCTAATCGGAGGAGTGCAGGTCTTGTATTCGCTTCACCACGGCTCAGAATCCCTCATTCCCTGCCATACCCAACAGTGACTGTTTCCTGCCTCATCAGTCCAAGCACACAGAGCAAAGGCGAAGGCTCCGACCGAAGCTACGCGCCTACTAACGTAGCTTACTCATCTCCTTCAAATGACGAAACTGTCATTCTAGACCAGGGGTTCTTAACCCTTTTCCTCCAATTCCCCACTTTTTAGTGAGCCAACTCTCCATTTCCCACCACAGCATCGGTCTTTGACAAATTCGATTTTAACCTATGCAATGTTTACTACGTAGATATACAGTGTTGTCACTTTTACCCAAACAAATCTTACAATACCTCATATATTGGTTGTTTCTGTTATTAAAACAGTCTGTAAATGGTTGTGATTTGTAAAGTAAGTCAACATTTGGATGTAATGTATTAAATTTTGAAGCACTATCGATTATTTGTGGGTGGAAACAAATTCACGAAATGTGACAAGAAGAAGACACCAGAAACAAACAAAAAGAAACAAAAACACATCGATTAAAAAAAAAAAAAAAAAAAAGACAGTGGTTCTTCTGTCCAACCGGTCATTCCCCACTTGGCAACTCCGCCATTCCCCACCAGTGGGGAATTCCCCACAGGTTAAGAACCACTGCTCTAGAGTAACCATTTCGGTTGCTACACTTTGTATTCTCTTGTGTATTTGTGTATATTCATGTGCGTGTGCGTAAGGAGTGTGAACATTGTGTGCGTATACGTATGTATGTGTGTGTGCATGTAGGTGAGCGTGTTTGTGTACAAGCGTGCGCGCGCACGTGTGTGTGTGTGTGTGTGTGTGTGTGTGTGTGTGTGTGTGTGTGTGCATGAGTGTGTTTGTGTGTGTGCGTACGTGTTGGTTTGGGGATGTTTTTGTATATGCGCGCGTGTGTGTGTGTGTGTGTGTGTGTGTGTGTGTGCATGAGAGTGTGTTTGTGTGCGTGCGTGTACGTGTTTGTGCACTTCCCTGCGTGCGTGCGCCTTCGCGTATGTACATGTGTGTACTGGTGAGTGCGTATGTATGTGTGTTTGTGTTTACGTGTGTGTACGCTCGTGCGTGTATGTTTGTGTGCCTGTATGTGTTTTCGTGCGTGTATGTTTGCGTGCGTGTGTTCGTGCTTATGTAACTTTTTGTGTGTGTGTGTATCTTTGTAAGTGTAACTGTGTGTGTGTGTGTATATATGTGTGTGTGTGTGTGTGTGTGTGTGTGTGTGTGTGTGTGTGTGTGTGTGTGTGTGTGTGTGTGTGCACGCGCACGCGTTTTAATCCCATCTTTGTGGTTTTATGTTGTATTCATGTATTCATCATCTTGTCTATCTATCTTATTAGTAATATTTTTGTATTGCCAACACACTTCTTGTTTAGGATATAGTTTAAAATGACCGCGTTGAACACGTATTTTCATTTGTTCATTTTATTTTTTGTATTTTTTCTTTCTTTTTCAAGGCCTTTTTTATATATTTTTTATTTTTACATATATCTGACCTGTATTTCACTTTTTTCTTCTTCAAACCTTGTTTTGCTATCGAAGGGGAACACGTACTGAAGTATGGAATCGTCTAACATCAACAAGAATGAAAAGAAACCTACCATCTACCATGGAGAAAGTTCAACTTGGCGTTTGTTTACTGAGCACTTGTTTTATGACGATCACTATCTCGGTAATGGACATCATAACTAATAATGATGTCAGCAGAGTAGGCGGAGTATGCTATATTAATTTGTCTTGTAATGTTTCTTCAGTTCCCTTATCCCCGTGAAATCTTGTACCGCTACGCTTCCGCCTAAGCCATTTTGTTATTTTACTGTAATATTCATTACAATTTGTTTTGATACTGCCAACGATGCCCGCCTATGCCACCACTACTTACATTACCACCACCAACGCCACCACCGCAAAGACTATCACCATCTACGCCACGATCACCTACGCTACACCACTTACACTACCAACATGTGCACCGACACCATGTACAGTATGTCGCCACCACTTATGCAACCACCGAGTGCGACTTAATCGACTATGTCAGCACCACCAGCACCTACGCCACCACCAACGACGCCACAACTTCCACATAACCACCATTTACTCCACTACGGCCTAGATTATCACGTTTGTGTCGTCGCCACCGACACCACGTAGGGCACTATTATCTCCGTCGCCAGCCCCAACTGCACTTCAGACGACATAACCACATCCACAAAGCATTACAAAGGATTTCAAAGGCGGAGCATGCCGACAGGAGACCTTTTGGTCCATATCTAGGTCGGATGCGAAAAAAAAATCAATAATAAAACAATAAATAAAAAATATAATGTAAATAACAAATAAAATACATAAATAAATGCATAGGTATAGTTAAATAATAAACAAACAGGTAAATAGTAAATAACAATAAATTGACATATAACTAATAATAAATGACACTACCATTCTGTTTCACAAATCCCACTGCCGGCACTGACTCTACTATACAAACCAGCATTACAACTTCATTTCCAGAAACCCATATGATACTGAACCATAAAAAAAAAAATGTCCAATTATTTTCACACAAGCAGTATATAATTCAAAGCGATGTTTCCGAATCTACAGACGTGATCACATAATGTAGTCGTATGGATTATATGTCTATTTTTATTTGTCAATTTTTTTTTTTCGTAGCTGCTCTAAGGTAGGTGGGTAGTTGGGTGTATGTGGTGGAGGGCTCAGACATGCAGGAGACATACATGACTGGTTAGGATGCCGCTACCAGTATAGGGAAATGTGTCTTACACCGAAGGGACACAAGGCTCAAAGTCGAATTATAATGGTGTGTAAATGGAGGACCTTGTGGCTTTGTTTCAAGAGCATGTACCTGTGGAGGTTTGCCGTGCGTTAATTGTAGGAATCAGAGTGGCAAAGACATAGATGGAAAGAGGGGGTGAAAGCGGCTGAGTAAGGGGGTTAGGAAGGAATCCAAAAGGGGAGGAGAGGGTACTGGATAAATAGGAGGAGCTTTACAGTATATTGGTTCTTGTGATATGAAATTGGACCAGCACCTATTTCTACAATAAATTTAGAGATGAGTAGAGAGAGTGAGGGAGAAACAGAGTGAATGAGAGAGGGATTGAGGGGGAAAGGGAGAGAGGGAGAGAGGGAGGAAGTGAGGGAAGGGAGCTGTAAGACCCTAGGAGAAGGCAAAACTACGTTAGCCTTCACTCTTTTGGGGTGTGACGGAAAGGCAAGAGAGAGGAGAAAGGGTTGACATATAATATTAAAGAACACGGAGCTAGAAATGAGTGATATCAATGGGGGAAAGGCTTGCGAGCGGTGGACTTCTACTTAATATTGTTACTAGTGGAAGAGGGTTAGGATTAACAAATACTGCAAAACTAAGAGAAGGAGTTTGGATGAAGTAGCTGGCTAGTAAAAACAAAAGATTTACAGATAGGATAAAATGGAAACTGGAGAACCAGTGGCTGAAAAATGGGGCACGCACACACAAAGATGTATGTATATTGTTATGATTCATCACGTACGTTTATGATTTTTCACAATAATCCATAAAATACTAGGGGGGAAATGAAAAATGTAATATTTTCTATTATATTATACCAATTCAACTCTTGAAATTTTAAATAAATAGATTTGTAAATGGCACGGGAACAATTCTTAAAATAAATGTATATATTTCCTACGGTGAATTTAACAGTTGAAAACTAATTCAAAAGGGGTATTCCGACCTTACCAAGACAACTCTGACACGTCCGTCTCCTCCAACTCTCCAGACAAATCTCAAACCTGCGTCGCTCCTCCGTCACAAACAACAACCACGAACGAACCCTACTCGAAGCGCAGATGAAGCCGCTCTCGAACGAAACCGCAAAACAGAAAAATGCACTCCTTTATAACAATATTTTCAGGTCATAAAGACAATCAACGGGTAGATGCACGAGGTAGTTCTGCAAAATAATGTTAAAGTATCTTCGTACCGCCCAACTTATAAAACCTGTCAAATTCCTCAACTCCATCTGGAAGTGTAACCACTTGGTCTTAAGACAGAGACCAAGGTCTCTATCCATCAGACTTTACTTTCTCCACCTTTCCATTCTAAGAAAACTGACAACTGGTGAGAGCTACACTTCCTACAATAACATAACATATACTCGTTTCAGTCCAAAGTTTCTTCCCTGTGGTATTGCAGGTTTCAATTAAAAAAAACTGGATTAAAAATTGAAGATACAAACACACACACACACACACACACACACACACACACACACACACACACACACACACACACACACACACACACACACACACACACACACACACATATATATATATATATATATATATATATATATATATCCATCAGACTTTACTTTCTCCACCTTTCCATTAATAAAGCTACACTTCCTACAATAACATGACATATACTCGTGTCAGTCCCCATGGTATTGCAGGTTTCCATTCATAGAAACATTGTACATACAGTATAAATACATTATATTCAATTAATGATACAATTAATGAGGAAAATATACATTTCCAAAATGAGCAATACATAAATACGCACATTGGTTCTCTCATCTAATAATACATTGTACATACATTATAAATACATTATATTCATTTAATAATACAATTAATGGGGAAAATATACAATTCCCAAATGAGCAATACATAAGTACATAATACACAACACAACGGTACTATACCATCACATATGTTCGTTTGTATGTATGTATGTATGTATGTGTGCGTGTATCCATGTGTGTGTCTGTATGTTCAGGAGAATGTGTGCATGTGTATGTATACGATTTTTCGTATGGATACGGAAACAGGAAATAGAGAGAGGTCAACAAAATGGAGAAGTGTAAAGAAAGTTTTCATAAAATTATTCCTTTTTTCAAATTATTTGTAAATTGTTTTTAACACTACAACTTTTATAAAAACCTGGAGAATATACAAAGAAAAATCCAGGCAATTTAATATTGAGACAAGAAAATTCAGATGTGTCTGACAAAGGTATGTACAATTGACTGAAAAACTCGGGAAACCATACGCGAAGGTTATACTAAAAAAATTCTTACTGTTTTTTTTTTCCCGTTAACTTTAGATAATTCTTATCACTTGACTCTCCTGCTCACCCTCTCCTCTTGTTCCTTTCCATTTTGCTCATCTCCGTCTCTGTATTCTGCTCCCTCGTTCTCTCCCTCTCTCTCCCTCTCCCTCGTTCTATCCCTCTCTCTCCCTCTCCTTTCTTTCTTTTTCTCCCTATCTCTCCCTCTCCTTCTTTCTTTCTCTCCCTATCTCTCCTTCTTTCTTTCTCTCCCTCTCCCTCTTTCTTTCTCTCCCTCTCCCTCTTTCTTTCTCTCCCTCTCCCTCTTTCTTTCTCTCCCTCTCCTCTTTCTTTCTCTCCCTATCTCTCTCTCTCTCTCTCTCTCTCTCTCTCTCTCTCTCTCTCTCTCTCTCTCTCTCTTCTCTCTCTCTCTCTCTCTCTCTCTCTCTCTCTCTCTCTCTCTCTCTCTCTGTGTGTGTGTGTGTGTGTGTGTGTGTGTGTGTGTGTGTGTGTGTGTGTGTGTGTGTGTGTGTGTGTGTGTGTGTGTGTGTGTGTGTGTGTGTGTGTGTGTGTGTGTGCTCATAAAACGGATGAGAATCTAAAAGGTAATCTTGGTTAGAAGCTGTTTTTATGTCAGATCATCTTTCACTAATGAAATATGAGATGTGTGACTCGAAATGCTTTTAAGAAAAAGCTAGATTCAATTCTACACACATTTATGTAATTACCCTATTACAGAGTAAGTAAAAGGCTTCATTCCTTCGGGACCTCCTCGATTTGAAATGCTTTTGCTATGCAAGTATTCTACAGTATACCACGCCTACTCTCTCTGACTGTTACACACACACACACACACAATTTTATTCTCAGAGTAACAATCCTCTGAAAAAGCTACAAGCGAAACTGGTCAGGAATAAACTCGGAACGAGACCCGTGACTCTTTTTCCACCTTTTTCAACTTGTCACAATGTCTCAACATATATATACATATTAACAGATGATCACCAACACACAGATATTCATCTTAACAACCACATTAACTTATTTCCGTTTTAATTCCCTGCAAATACGATCGAGACTAACAGGAGTATGTAGCTTTATGGAAGCATATTCGGAAACTGAGATATTGTCAGGCTGAGGATTCAAACCTAGACGAAACGTAACAAATGGATAGTGACTTTACCAACTCAGTCATCAAGAGGGATATAAAGTCAGAACAATTCCTCGTATATGTATGCTCGAGTTACGTATGTATACACGAACTTTATATTCAACCCATCCCGTCTTTCCATAATATCCTATTGGGCAACCACCACATGATACCATGTGGTAGTTGCCTGTTAGGATATCATGGAGAGAGGGGAAGATTAGTAGAGCTACGAACATATGAGCTCAAAAATTGTGTCAGAGCTCACCGAACCTCCATCTTGCTAGTAGTTGAAAATAGAGGGCTTAAGCCAAGATGCCAAGAATCTATTGTTCGTCAAACGGCGTCGCCAGGAAAAGTCGATGAGGTTGGTCACTGAACAATGAACCGTCCCTAGGGAGATGGTCGCCTTCGTCGACAGTACCACGTTGTAGCATGTGTGTGCGTGCGCGCGTGTACACGCTAGGCATCGAAGGGATTGGCAGCTACGTTGAATATCGAGATAACACACACACACACACACACACATATATATATATATATATATATATATATGTATGTATGTATGTATATATATATATTGTGTGTGTGTGTGTATTTGCAGAAAAAACACTGGTAAATGAGAAACGTAGTCCAAACGTCTATCTAGAACATAATCAGGGAATACAGTATGGGAGATACAGAGACATGTACAGTATATATTACAAAGATGAAGACATTATAAGGAACATAAAAAATTAAATCACACGAACCCGAGAGAATTACATACAAGAGGGTACTCAGGTCAAAGTCTTGGGCAAAATGTTACACAGGCCGGGAGGAATAACATCCGACAGTTTTCTTTGAAATGAAATTATCAAGCCTGTACATACCCACACTTAGATTAATGTTTTGGTCAAAAGTGTGTTTTATGTGGTTTGATTCAATAATGATCCTTTTAGTAAAGGAATTACAAGAAGTTATTTTATTTGCATTATTCCAGTCAATTGAATGTTTTTGGTCCCTCACATGGACAAAAATACCACTGGACATTTGCCCACTTCTCACGTTATATTTGTGTTGGTTAATCCTTGTCTGTATATTTTTACCAGTTTAGCCAATGTAAATTTTTTCACATTGCAGACAAGGAATGGAGTACACACATCCTTCAGTATTATCTGTGGAATTTTATATTAGAATGTTTTTAATAGCACTATTGTTCTTAAATACTACATTTATATTACATTTCTTGAGAATTTTAGGTAGTTTTACCATGCTTTCGTGAAAGAAGAGCACCAGGAGGTTCTTTATACAGAACTGATTTCTCTCCTGTGAGGTGTTATAGTAAGATTTGATGGCCATATTGTGGGATTTGTCTACCAAATGCTTTGGATATTTCAAGCCTGATGCTATGCTATATATCTTGCTCAGCTCATCATTCAAAAACTCAGGACTGCAGATTTTGTACGTTCTTAGAATCATAGAACTGAAAACAGAAAGCTTAGCTTTTTCATGGTGAGCCGAACATAAGACAGAACATAAGTACGTTTTCTAAAAACATCATACTTAAAATATCGTCCTCTTCTGTGTAGTAAAATGTCTAAAAATGGTAAATTATTGTACGTTTCAGTCTCAATGGTGAATTCTTTTGATGGAGCCAAATCATTCAATTTACTAAGGAAAGAGTCTAAATTATGATCCAACGGCCATATGCACAAAATGTCATCTACATATTGCTTCCACACAACATTATGGGGAAGAATCTTGGCCAAAAATTCTCTTTCAAAGAACTCTATGTATAAGTTGCAAAGTAAAGGAGATAATAGATTATCCATTGCTATTCCGAATTTTATAGCATAGTATTCATTATTAAAAACAAATTTTGCATTAACTATACACAACTTAATCAACTCAATTATGGTTTTGGGAAGCAGTGGCATATCATGTTTAGACAGATCTTCTTCAAGGTACAATAATAAACCCAAAACCGGAACTCGGGTAAAGAGAGAAGTAATATCATAACTAACTAATCTAAAATCATAGTCAATGTCTAGTTCGTTAAGCATACTAATGAGATGTATATTATTTTTGACATGTGAATCGGAAGTGATACCAACCAAAGGGCTCAAAATAGAAACAAGTTATTTTGAAAGTTTGTAAGTGATGGACCCTGTAGAACTAATGATGGGTCTAAGAGGATAACCAGGCTTGTGAATTTTGATCAACCCATAAACAGTGATTTTAAGCGTACTATAAAAAAAAAAGCTTTTGAAAGGACGTGACCATCTCATTAAACAGTTTTCTACCATGTCCCCCTCTTTGCCATATATGTATGGGCCTTTCTCATTTACCAGTGGTTTATACAAATTAATGTTCATATGTTTCTGTAAAATACTGCAACATATATATATATATATATATATATATATATATATATATATATATATATATGTGTGTGTGTGTGTGTGTGTGTGTGTGTGTGTGTGTGTGTGTGTGTGTGTGTGTGTGTGTGTGTGTGTGTGTGTGTGTGTGTGTGTGCGTGCGTGTGTGTGTGTGTTGTCTTACAGAAGAGAAATGGAAATGTTAGGCATGATGGTGACGTAGCCTTGTCAAGTGTCGATATATATGGATCAAACTGAAGAGTGTGCTTGAACATATAACGAGATATGTATATGTTTAGTATGCGTATGTCAGTGCACATACTGTACACCAGAGGAACTACTGCGTCCCGAGGTTTCCCTGTGGAGGCGTATGAGAAGCCAAAGAGGCGCACACAGGCAGAAGAAAAAGCTGACAAAATGTGTACACAGAGAAACAGAAGAGGAAACAAACAAGGAAAGAACCAGAGACGAGCATGAAAAATGCAAAGTAAAAGTGGGAAGAGAGTAAAGCTGGTGAGGTTAAAAACAGAAAAAGGACAATTTGAAGATAATGCATAAAGAGGAAAGAAAGGAGAGATAAAGTGAAAAGAAGATTTATTTGAATTAAGAATGGCACAAACACGGGGAAGGAAGTGTTGTATATAATATTTGAGTGTCAGTAAATTGGAGTAGAAAAAATGAAAGGAGAAGGCTTAATGCAAAGTTTAGATAAGATAGGAGATAAAGCGGAGTAGATAAATAGGAAACGAATGATAAAACAAGAAGCATACTGTAGGTAATGATTGATATCAGAATAAACTTACGAATAATTCAAGGAGACGGGTTAAACATGGCTAATGGCAAAGGCACAATGGAACTTTAAATGAACACATGGAAGACGCAAATATTGAGCTAAGGCGACAGAGGTAAATTGGACTGCAACAATGGCGACATTAACAAAAGCAACTGCGTCATCATTAGTCAAACTGATGTGCTCTTCCACCATTTCCAACACACACAAAATAATTAATCAAATAGATGAATAAATTAATGAATAGATATACAAATACATAAACAATACAAGTGAAAAAAAATTAAATGAGTAAATAAGCAATAAACCAGGTAAATGAATAAATGAAATGTGGGGTGAAGCACGGTAAGATCCTCATGAAAAGGTGACGACCTTTTGAGGTGGACGGCCGGCCCCATTTGCACGGCCGAAGTGCCAGCAGAGGACACTTCGACTATGTACAAATCCAAAGTAATCTCGCCCCAAAGCCACCTTGTGGGAGGATCACACTCAGAAATCTCATATACTTACTCCTTTCCTTCGCCTTGGTCTGACATCGGCCCGCAACGCCAAGCCACATGCAGGAGTCTCTTTGTAAAAAGACAAGAAATGCTTGAAAATAAAATTTCTTAAAGTCTTGCGTGAGTGCTTATGCACAGACAGTGTCCTTCTCTCTCCCTCTTCCACTCCCATTCCTTTCCGCCTTGTTGTCGGGTTTTTTCTTTGTGGTTCTCTTTTTTTCTTTTTTTTTCTTTTTTTTTTCTTCCTGTTACCCTCACCTTTACTCTCTGTCTCTCCGTTCCTCTCTCCGTTTCTCCTTTCCTAACTCTCTTCTTCCCTCTGTCCCTATCTCATTTCTTTCCCAAATCTCTCCCTCCTGTCCGCCATTTTCCTACCTTCCTTACATTCTCCTCACATTCTTCTCTCCTATAATTTTTCTCGCTATCTCCTTGTCCTCATCCTCTTCCTCTTTGGCTTCATCCTCCTCCTCCGCTTCATTTTCTTCTCTTTCGTCTTCCTCTTTGTCATTCCCTTCGTCTTCGTCTTTTTTTAATTTTGTCTCTTCGTACAAGCATTCTTCCTTTCGTCTTATTCTTCTTCGTCTCCTGCTCGTCCTCTTCGTCGTCATCCTCTTCATTTTCCTCTTCGTCGTCATCCTCTTCATTTTCCTCTTCGTCTACGGCTTCATCTTTAACTTTGTTTTCGTCTTCCTCTTTGTCTTCCACTTTGTATTCTATTTAGATGATTTTTTTCTTTTTCTTAATCTACCTTTTTTTCAAATATTCTTTTTGCCATTCCTTTCATTTCCTTTATTGTTGTATTCTCCTTCGTCTTCTTTATTGTCTCTTTGTCATCTCCTTCGTTCTCTTCGATTACTTCGTTTTCTTTTATATTTTTCCTATTCCGGATAACTTCTTTCCGTCCTTTATCCTTCTTAGTCTCTTCCTATTTACATCCTCGCTATCATCGTTTTCTGCTCGCCTTCT
>NC_134809.1:34337895-34350395 GCF_046742065.1 Oratosquilla oratoria | reverse complement strand
ATATTATTTGCTTTTACTCTTGCACACAAGACCAAAACTCTCATTTTCACTGGCATTAGAGACTGATGTCAAATTCAGTTAGGGCTTACTTCAAAACAGGTTTTAATAGTCTATCTTTCTTTTACGTAGAAAAGGGGAGATTTGTAGCACATTATTACTGTGCTCAACTTTTCCGTGGTAATGAGACCTTTCCATGGCAAAGAAGGTCTAAAGCGGCCCATACACGATCAATTATATTGCGCAATTTCATTGTCAATACTCTGAATTGACAATGATATTGCGCAATATAATTGATCGTGTATGGGCCGCTTTAGAGCCTTAGAGTGTACATAGTCCCTTGTCATTCATTTGCACGGGACCCCATAAGTACATCCTAAGTATGATCGTTCTTAAGAAATCCGATTAACTACAATCAAAATGGACAAGGAAATGAGACATATCCAGGCTTAGGAATAAAAACACAGGGTTGGACCCAGAGATCGAAATGGGGGAATGTTAGTGATCAGAGGGCGGTATGGGTGGTTAAAGGCTGGAGTAGAAGTGAGGTTCTAGAAATGGGTTGAATTTGAAGTAGAGGTTGAGGATAGGGTAAGGGTTGGATATTAGGGTGGAAGGTTAGAGAATAAGGTGGAGGTTGATTTAATACAAGTAAAAGGTTAAGGAAGATAGAAAGCAAGCAAAAAGTTATTTTCGAACCTGAATTGGTATTTTCTCGTGGTTCTTGAAACGTCTCATATCATCCTGATATCTATTTCCGATGAAAATTTCTTTTTATGTTATCTCTCAACCAGAAATCCCAATATTCGGTCACGGTTTGGGTAAGGAAACAGAACACAATCGGGTGTCACGCCCTCAGTACTTATATAAGAACTACAAAATAATGTCGTAACACATTCGTAAAATTCAACAAAAACCCATTGTGTTGGATAAAAAGAGATGAAATGAAGTAGACCATATCCATATATTTCGTATTCCACTGAAGAGGATCACAGTCTGTGATCGAAATATATGGATATTGTCTACTTCATCTCTTCTTATCCAACACTGGGTTTTTATTGAAATGATATAAGAAAATATATAGTAAAAAATATGATAAAAAATCGTTAACAATATCAATAATTTAAATTTCGTCTAATGCAATCATGATTATGAAAGGAAAAAACAACAACAACACAGGGAAACAATGAAGAATGTAGTGAAATAAGTTTACATGGCAAAGGTGGTTTGATAGAAAGGAGGAAGACAAAAAACCATAAGTAAAATTTCCAATATTTCAAAGTGTCCTACCTTTCATAGGTTTCTGACCGTGCTTAGAAAAGTTTAGTCGCCTATTTTTCATAGTCTTCCACGAAGATGCTTCTTTTCCTCAGACACTAAATATATAAGCCTCATGGCTACGTTTTTCCATATAATATATAAAATTTCTGGATATAAGCCACTACTATAGATTCTTTTTTCCTTACCTGAATTATTTTCCTATTTGTTCCACAGAGTTTTGACATATCCTTACTCTGGTCATGTGGATGTGTATATATATATATATATATATATATATATATATATATATATATATATATATATATATATATATACACATACATGCCCACAGCCTGTTTGTACACCATTCTTTGAAAAAGCATACCTGCGAAACTAGTCAGGAATAAACTCAAGACTAAGACTCCTGTGTTTCCTACTCCGCTTACGTCAACCTGTCAGAATGTCTCAGCATATATATATATATATATATATATATATATATATGTATATATAATATGTATATATGTATATATATAATATGATTATTCATAAGAAACGGAAATACGAAGATTTTTTTAGTCTTATTACCGATGTTTCGACACTGATCTTTTTCAAGGTACTGCATCTAGAAGATAGATACACAATTTAAATATATTTTACTTGTGTTGTTTGCTCCTTTTTTTCATCTCCAATCGTTAACTGCTAGTAATACCGCTGGGAGAGGCCATGTGATAAATCCTCCTCGGTTGTTATTAAAGTTATCAATACTAATTTTTGCAGCTTCTATAACTTTTCTCATTTTCTTGTTTTGTCCTTGGTGTAATATTTCTGTGTTTTTACAATTTAGTAGGTGCCCTGTTTTTCTGTGTGTTTGTAATAATTCTAATGTTTTGTTGTATATATTTTCTTAGTTTTGTGACTGCTGTAGAGTTTGGGATTACTAATATGTTATTATTATTTTCTTTATCTTTTTTTACTTGTTGCCCTTTTCATTATTCATTTTCCTTTCGTTTTTGACTGTATAATTATACTCTTAGGATGTTTTATTTTTTTAGATACTGAAACACAGGACATAGAACAGGAAAAATGATAACAAACAAAATATGAGACTTTCAAAATTAAAATAGCATTGTATACAAAATCCCCTTCACCGGGTGTGATCAATTGTACTATGGAGGGGGTGGACAAGGAATCGGACACAGAAACACAAAAACGACATTAGGTCTCACAGAACCAGCAACTCACTTGTAACACACAGACAGAACAGGACATCTAACAAATTAGGAAAATACGTAGAAATGTTAAACCAAGGACTCAACAAGAAAATGAGAAAAGTAATAGAAACTGCAGAAATTAGTATAAATAAATCTAATAACAACCGAGGAGGACTTATCACATGATCTTTCTCAATGGCATCACTAGCAATCAACGATTGGAGAAGACGAAAATGGAGCAAATAACACAGGGATCAGAGGAGAGGTTAAGCGAGCTAGTGACGGAGTTTGGACAGGTATGCGACAAGAGAAAGTTGAAAGTAAATGTGGGTTAAAGCAAAGTGATGAAATGTACAAGAGTAGAGGATGCCAGTGAGTGGGAAGTGTCTAAAAGGAGAGAGGCTGGAGGAAGTGGGTAGTTTTAGTTATTTGGGGTCGGATGTGGCAGGAAGGGAGGAATGGAGGTGGAGTTAAATTGAAGACTGAGAGAAGTAAGTAAATGCCTTTAGGGACTGAAAAATGTTATGAAAAATAGCCTCCTGGGAATGTAATCAAAGAGGGTATGAAGGTGAGATTGTGGCGACGGTATTCTATGGGGCAGAGAATGGGAATTTAAGAAAAGCAGAGAGGAAAATTATAAATCTATATTAGATGAAATGTCTGAGAAGTATGGTAAGGATTACAAGGTTGGATAGTGTAAGAAACAAGAAACTGAGGAGGAGAATGGTAGTGGAAAGAGAGGTAGCAGATAGGCATAATAAAAAATTGTTGGGATGGCTTGGACACATAAAAGGAATGTTTTTCGACATGAGGGGAGGGGGGGGTCGGCGATTAAATCATGCGGCCTTGGTGTGTCTTGCTGCATTGCGTTTGACCCAGGTCAGGTGGCGGATGCAGGGATGACCCGTCATCTATGACGATCTGGGATGTGGAAAGGGTGATGGGTGGGAATAGGTATTTTATATTTATTTATTCATTTCTTACAGTATAAGTATATATTAGGAAAGTAGAAAAATAAGACACGGGTCTAGTTCCGAGTTTATTCCTGACCGGTTTCACTTTGAGCTTCTTCGAAGGAATCTCCGCGAAACCGTTCTGGAATAAGTTTGGAACTAGACTCTTGTGTTATGTTTCCACCTCCTCAATTTGTCACAATGTCTCAGTATAAATATACATATATATATATATATATATATATATATATATATATATATATATACTGTATATATATATATATATATATATATACTGTATATAATATTCTTTGTGTGTGTGTTTGTATGCGTGTATGTTTGTATGTGAATGCATGCGTGCATGATTGTGTGCGTGGTCGTCCGTTTCCAAAGATATACATTTACTTAACGTATGAAAATGTGCGTACGCGACCATCCACATGTAGCTTATGAAATGAATTTACTCTTTACTCTTGCTTTTTTATCATAACGGCGACTTCTGTCATTAGAAAACGAATGATGTTCATATCACACGACGTGTGAAAGGTAATTTTTTTAACGCAAACATCGATGGTGTGTAATTCTAGAAGACCTTTTTTAAAGTATCTGACAAGGTGGTTTCAGAAAGATATGAGTTAGTATTGGTTGAAAATGGTTTCATTCATCAAGAGCTGGAAGCAGACATCGATGCACTTATGAAATGATGATATATCTCAACAACAACAAAGGAACCGTTATGCAAACGTCTTTACCATGCATGGAAGAACGTTTACAAGTCTTTTATCAAGGTTTCCGTGACTCGGGGACATTGAACTGCAAACAGTGCTTTACCAATAAGAAAAAAAAAAGTCTATAAACTCGTATGGTTGCATCTCACGCAAGGCTGACGAGATCTGGAGCTATGAGGTTGTCGTAAACGTGCCTACGCGCACTCCACCGTGACCTTCGAAGTCGTCACTTGCAAAAATAGAAAGTCTTTCTTGGTGGGTCCTTTCCCCGACTTCAATTATTTTGAATCCCTTCCCTCTGTATTTCGGGTGACGTCATGCTCTTTTCTCGTGCTGTGATGATATCGTTCAAGGGATCAAAGAAAGCTGAGTTAGCTAGAATTAAACTAAGTTAGACAAAATAGGTCAGACTGGAGTACGCTCTGCTAGGCTAAGGTAAACTAAGCTAGTGCAGACTAAGCGAGAGTAGATCAAACCAGGTTAAGCTAGAATAGTTTAGGCAAGAATAGGTTAAGGATGGTGCAAGGGTTCCAAAGTCAATAAGAGAACCGAATTCAGAAAAGGAACCTTAGAGAAATAATTTCATTTCTGCAAGTTTACTCATGGAAAGCATCGCAAATTCAAAACACCACGACGGAAAAGAACGCGTTTAGGGTTTATTTTCACAGATGGAAAAGAACATTTAAGGATTTAATGCACACACCACATTAACGACTTCGTAACGGTAGTCCTATTATAACAAAAAGAGACCAATGTATTAATATTGTTTGTCTTGGTTGTGGAATCAAGACGCTCCAATGACTTGTCTTTCAATTCCTTCTGATACCTTTTGCTTCCTAAATTCAGAAACAACAGAGATACCATCTTCCTTATTTTAAAGTTACAAATGATCTGGAATTACTTTTTCTCAGGCTCCTAGAACTTTTTTATGAGTGAGACTATCAGTTCTTAACGATGATCTGGTGCCAAAGGCTATTGGAATTGATTAAAAAAAATCGTAGTTAATCTCGCCAGTTTTAAAGTCGACGTCATCAGTGTGTGTGTGTGTGTGTGTGTGTGTGTGTGTGTGTGTGTGTGTGTGTGTGTGTGGGTGGGTGGGTGTAGGTGTGGGTATTCTATAGTTTAAAGTACGTTCACATAAAAATAGTTGTTGTATTAAGCCTCCACCTTATTGCAATAACCTAGAAGAATCACCAGTATAAAAACCTCCTGTCCAATTTTTTTTTTTACCTCTGCACAAATAAATGCATTGAAATGGTTTACAGTAATTGATATGTGCAACTGTTATTGACGTCAGCGTATTTATCTCTTCCACTCAGTTTTACGACGTTAGTCTTTCATTTCATCTGCAGACAGGAAACTAGAGCAACGAAGGGGTTAACCGTGTCAACAGCGTATGTCAGTCCATCGAATGGTGATCAGATCACTTCCTAAAGGAGCTATTTTCCCCCTTTCGGACCATTCTCGTGTATCTTCTTGATCATTTTATCATCAGGCGACTTTACTCAGCTCCTCTCATACTTTGATTTAGTGAGATAATGAAGGACTGCATTCTCTTGTGAAAAAGTCTAGAACTAATAATCCACTGCCTTCGACTACCTGAAATGGCGGGGCTGTGATATGACGAACCGTCGTGCGAATTCTATGTCAAATAATAACAAACATGGCGCGATTTTCGCGGTGACATTCGCCCGTCACGCTGCGCGGAACCCCGACGAAAGGGAAAGTCATTTGTTGGAACAAAAGGTTTGATAAATAAATTAATTTCCTGCTCGTTCTCAATATGCGTTGTGGCGGCAACAAATATATGTTCCTGGTTTGGTGTTCTGCTCCATTTGGAAAATCGCGCGCGCACACACACACACACACACACACACACACACACACACACACACACACACACACACACACACACACACACACACACACACACACACACACACACGAACAACAAACATGCACGCGCAGGCATGCACTCACACACTTGCGCGCACACACAAACACACACACACACACACACACACACACACACACACACACACACACACACACACACACACACACACACACACACACACACACACATACACAAACACACACAAACACACACTAGCATACATATGAATGCATACATATACACCCCAAGTTCTCCTGCTTACCTGATTGTTCTTCGCTCTCATCCAATCACACCAAGCTTACGACCTGTTTCCGACCACCTTCGACCGAAAATCAAGCGATCAGTCGGTGACACAAAACCCATGCAAGAAACTGAAATGAAAAAAAAAAAAATAATGTGGTTGATAAGATAAAAACTTATGTGCTGGGGACTATTCAGTGTGTTGTGATATATCTATCTATCAATCTATCTATTTATCTATCTTATTATCGACTACCAGCGACTTCCAAAGACTACTTGCAACTGCCCAGCGACCTCCTGGTCGCCGGTGGTCGGAAAAAGGTCATATGCTTGGTGTGACTATTTTTACTCTTTGCCTTTCTAATGGTCTGATTACCTTAGCTTTTTCTCCAGTTTCCCCGTCTTTTCCTACTCGTCCTCCTCCTTCTCTTGCACCTCTTCTTTCTACACCGCCTCTCCTCCTTTTCCTCTTCCTACTCCTTCTATTCTTCCCCTTACTCCTCCTCTTCCTCTTTATCATCATCCTTTGCCTCCTCGTTTACATCTTCCTTCTCTTACTCCTCACCCTCATCCTCCTACTATTCCTTTTCCTCCTCCTCCTCCTAGTACTCCTTTTACTCCTCTTTCTCCTTTTCCTTCTACTCCTTCTCCTCCTCCTCTTTTCCTCCTCCTCTTTTCCCCTCCTCACTTCTTTCTCTTTCATCTCCTTGTCCCATTTTTTCCTTCTGTTCCTCTAACATTTCTTCCTCGTTCCTTTCACTCCTCATATTCCTCCACCTCCACTTTCATTACATCTTCTTCCGTTTTTTCCTTCACTTTGTTTTCCTCCGCCTCTTCATTTTGTTTCCACTTCTTCCCCTCCTCTTCCTACACCTTGTCTTCTGAATATTCCAAATCCTCCTCTTCCTCCTTTCTTCAATCTTTTTTTTATCCTTTGCCTCCACATTCTTCTTTTTGGTCCTATCCCTCCACCTCCTCCCCCTCCTCCTCCACCTAACCCTCCAACTTCTTTTTCCTCCTTCCACTTCTTCACTTTCTTTTATTTTTCTTCTTTCTTCTCTTTTTCACCTCCTTTCCCTTCTTTCTTTTCTCCTGCTCATTTTCTCTTCCTTTATGCTCTCTTCTTCTCTTTTTGTTCCTCTTCATCACTCTTCTCTTTATTTTCCTCTCGCCTACATTTGATCTCATTCTCTTCATCCTCCTGGTCCTCTTCCTCCTCTTATTCATCCTCGTCTTCCTCCTTCCTTTATTTACATTCCTTTCTTCCTTGTCCATTTGTGGTCTTTCCAGTTTTAGTAACTCTTCCACATTTCTCTTCTTTTCTCCTCTTCCTTATTGTTCCTCCTTTCTTTTCATAATCTTTATCTTTATAAAAAAAAAACTGTCACCCTTCCACTTCCTTATCCTTGTCCTTCTCGTTCACCTTGTCCTTCTCGTCCTCCTTGTCCTTCTCGTCCTCCTTGTCCTTCTCATCCTCCTTGTCCTTCTCGTCCTCCTTGTCCTTCTCGCCCTCCTTGTCCTCCTTTTACTCCTCGTTTTCTTCTTCCTCCTCTTATTCTGATCCCTTCCCCACCCTCTTTGCTTATTCCTCCTTTACTTTTTCTCTCCCCAATTTTCTCCTCCACTGAACCCGCATTCAGGCACACGCGACCTTCCAAATACAATAAAGTTTTTATTTGCAGAACTTCTGATTAATAGCTTAATTGATGTGGTTTGACTAATTTGTGGTCTCTCTCTCAAAAAAAGGCTTAACTGAATTGGTGAGGCCATTGTTCAAGAACCCAGTTATCTTGAATAGTTTGTTCCTAAACGACGGGGTTAGAATTTAAAGCTGTGTGAAATAAATTTAACATTGCATATAAGCGCACGTATGTATATATGTATATATATATATATATATATATATATATATATATGTAATATGTATATATATATATAATGTAATATGTAATATATATATAATGTATATATATATATATATATGTATATATATATATGTATATATATATATGTATATACATATTGTGTGTGTGTATGTGTGGCTGTGTGTGTATGTATGTATATATGTGTATATATATATATATATATATATTCATATTCTATATCATATATGTACTACCAATTGCTCTGTCATAGCGGGAGTTGGTTGTATAAAAAGTTCGTGTATATGTAACGAGTATATATATATATATATAATATAATATATAATATATATATATTATATATATATATGTATGTATATATAAGAAATTATGTTCAACTTATTTCCCTCTTGAAAACGCAATTGGTTAAGTCTCCGTCCATTTCTTACGTATCGGTTAGGTTCGAGTTCCACCCGACTATCGACCTCCTTGCTAGTCTCGATCACATTTGCAAGGAATTAAAACTGAAATGTTGATGTGACTGATAAGATGAGAATATATGTATTGGGTCCATTCAGTGTGTGTTATAATACTATCCCGCGTGTGGACATGCTACCAATTGCACTATCATGGCGGGGATGGGTTGAGTATAAAATTCGTATTTATGCATGTAACTCGAGCATACACATATAAGAAACAGTTGGTTAAGTCACTGTCCATTTGTTACCTATCGGCCAGGCGCGAGTCACAGCCCGACTTCTTATCACTTTCAGAACATAATTCTATCGAGCTCCTTGTTTTTCTCGATCGCATTTGCAAGGAATTAAAGCGGAAAAGTTAATGTGGTTGAAAAGATAAATACATATACATACATATATGTGTATATATATATATATATATATATATATATATATATATATAATATATATGTGTGTGTGTGGAAAGGTGGTAGAGAAACACGGGTTAGAGCGAGAACACTGTATTACTGACGTTTCGACTTAAGTCTTCTTGAAGTCCAAACGTCAGTAATACAGTGTTCTCGCTCTAACCCGCGTTTCTCTACCACCTTTCCACTCATGCCCTACCTTCATAACAACATATATATATATATGCATATGTATTTGTACATATACAGTATATATGTATATGTATTTGTACATATATATGTATATGTATTTGTACATATATATATGTATATGTATTTGTATATATATATGTATATGTATTTGTATATATATATATATATGTATTTGTATATATATATATGTATATGTATTTGTATATATATGTATATGTATTTGTACATATATATATGTATATGTATTTGTACATATATATATGTATATGTATTTGTACATATATATATGTAAATGTATTCGTACATATATATGTGTGTATGTATATATATATATGTATATATACATATGAATATGTGTATATATGTATATATATGTATATGATATATATATATATATATATAAATATATATATATATAATATATATATATATATATATATATATATATATATATATGTGTGTGTATGTATGTGGTTATTAACCAACCAAACGATACTGCCATCCCCGCTTGTTCCTCCTCTCCTCTCTCCCCAACCCGCTCTTCCTTTCCTGTTCCTAATCTTCCTTTTTTAGCCCCTTTCCCTCTATCCTTCCTTTCTTTTTCCTCCTCGCCTCTTCTTCCTCCTCGCCTCTTCTTCCTCCTCGCCTCTTCTTCCTCCTCGCCTCTTCTTCCTCCTCGCCTCTTCTTCCTCTCCCCTCTCCACTTTTTGCTCTTCCTCCTCCTCCTTCCACCCCTCTGCCCCTCTCTCCTCCCCCCCACCACGACCCGAATGGCTGAATTAAAACTATATAGCTTCGACGAGCGGCTCTTACGTAACGCCCCACACCGTCATCGGCTCCTCTTTACCAGCGCCACAAACGCCCCCTGTAACCTCAACTTAAATAAAATTGACACATTTAACCACTAAATGGGAGCGGTATGGTTTGTGTTGAGTTCATCTTATTCCTTTATGCAGTGAGAGCAGCGTTTCTTATTCGTTATAAGCATCTGCCAGCGATTACAAGAGCAGTTGTCGATATCTTTTGTTCATTTTGACAATGGGTTTTGTAGATATTGGTTGCAATGTATTTTCTTTTAGTTATGCTAAATTGTATCAATGGTTTAGCATTCAGTTTTGTTTGTAATAGAAAAGTGATAATACATAACTATCTCCATCATTGTTATTACTTGGCTCAAATGAAACAATTGATAAAAAATGTCTATATCGGTGGGGGGAGGAGAAATCGTATCTATGTGTAAGTGCTTGTGAATCACCTAAGCTATTACGGATGTTTAAAATCAAATGACCTTCAATTTTCTATAAAAAAAAAAAAAAAAAAAAAAAAAATCGCTTAACTCGTACAAGAACAACAACGGTCCAGAGCACGACTACTTTTAATTGCATTTGGAATAAAACATAAATATATTGTCAGAAAGTTAGGGAGGAGGGGGGATGGGTAGAGCAAAACAAATAAATAATTAATATTGAAAGCGGGGAGTGCGTCGTGCTGTCAACATGTTAACTGATCCACAAACGCAGTTGGGTTTCTGAAACAAAGGCGACTTGACGTCACAGAATTACTAGGACGACCACAGAGCAGTAACTTGGAACATAGCAAATACGGATGGATAACAGCCTCCTATTAAGGCTCGGGATGGCTTGCGGACGCACAAAGCCGTGTTTGCACCGTTACACCTCGTTATATCCTTCTGTACCGTGTAAGTGTACACACACACACACGCACGCTCGCGCTCACACATACGCAATCGCGCGCACACGCACGTGCGCAGGCACACACACGCACACACACACACACACACACACACACACACACACACACACACACACACACACGCGCGCGCGCACCCACGCACGCACGCACACGCACGCACGCACACACACGCACACACAAACAGCTGGCTGATGTAGTGGACACCGTCACGAATCGCCAACGTTTGGGTCTACGTGTCTTACGGTGGGAAGTCAGAATCCCGGTGTTATGTCACCGTGGCTGTTCAGTGTGTACATGGATGGGGTAAAGGCAAGAGTAATGGGAAAGGGACTGGAAATGGTTAAAGAAAATGGAGAAAAGTGGGAGGTGAGCCAGTTGTTGTTTGCTGATGGCATTGTGCTTGTAGCAGGGTCAGAGGGGGATTAAGGGAGTTAGTGACGGAGATTGGAGAGATATGCAATAGGAGAAAGTTGAAAGTACGCGTGGGTTAAACCAAGGTGATGATATGTGCAAGGGGAGAGGATGGCAGTGATTTGGAAGTAAGTCTTAAAGGAGAGAGGCTGGAGGAGGTGGATAGCTTTAAGTATTTGGGGTCCCATGTGGCAGGAAAGGAAGGAGTGGAGATAGAGGTAGATTAAAGATTAATAGAATTAAGCAAATGGCTTGGAGGATTAAAAAAAATGTCATGAGAAATAGGCATTTGGGAAAGTGCGCAAAGAGGAGATTGTATGAAGGGGTGATTGTGCCGACGGCTTTGTATGGGGCAGTGATTTGGAATTTGAGAAGCAGAGGGGAAAAGTTTGAATATGACTGAGATGAAATGTCTGAGAAGTATGGTAGGGGTTACTAGGTTGGATAGAGTGAGAAACGAGGAGGTGAGGAGGAGAGCGGAAGTGGAAAAGGAGATGACAGATAGGGCTGATGAAAGAGTATTGGGATGGTTTGGACACATGGAAAGAATGAGTGAAGAAAAATTAGTAAAAGAGGTGTAGAAGACAGGTGTGTGTAGAGTGAACTTGAGGGGGCGACCGAGGATGAATTGGATGGATGGGGTGAAGGAGGCGTTGAGAATGAGGGTATCTTTTGAGGAAGGAAGGGAGAAGTCAGGAGATAGGGATGAGTGGGGAGTTCCTGTGTATAGATGATACTGTTATGCAGAGAAGGGAAGGTTGACTTTAGCTAAATAAGAGGTTTAGGTGAAGCAATTATAATCGACCAAAGTGGTATAACGGCTCGAAAATAGGTTAAAAACGAATGGAACTGTGAATGAAAGCACCTTAAAACTGGCAAATACCCTCCAACCGGGGATCAAGGTTGGAAGCAGAACACCTTCTGGCGTTTCTTCCATAGATCTGATTTGCCTTGTCGCTTTGTCCGCTTTCAGGCTCTATTCAGATACTGGATCGGGTCGTTGCCGTGGAAAACATCGAGTGATTAATGATGTTGATTGAATTATAGTTCCACGCGCTCTCTCACTCACTCCACTGCACACTCCACTGCTCGCTCATCATCGCCCAGTGCCCCGTCCAAACGGATCTGTCAGTGGCAGCCCCGCCCC
>NC_134809.1:34322895-34332895 GCF_046742065.1 Oratosquilla oratoria | reverse complement strand
TCCCTCTTAAATGGATTGGATCCCTCTTAAGCGGTTCTTTTTAGAGAATTTGAATCCTTTAAGAGGAATCCAACCCCATTAAGAGGGACCAAACCTCATTAAAAGGGATCTAATCCCATTAAGAATTACCCAATCCTATCATTAGATTCCAGTTCCCTTAAACCCATTTTCAGCACGCCTTTTTCGTAATAGGTGGCACTTGTCTCTATCTCCAGGCTATAGGCAGACTATTTCATCGATCTCCGTGGAACAACCATAGTAATGATGTTGTATTGTAATACCTCGTCAACGATTACAGGCGTTTCTATCCTAGGAGGACGATACCACCCCGAAGCAATGAAGTCACAAGAGTAGTAAATTAGTAAGAAGTCATCTAATTAGGACAGTATAGAAGAGAAATATCTACGAGGCTTAGAATTTTCTAATTTTATGTATTTCCAAGGATCTTAAGAAATCATGAAAAACTTGTTCACATTCGCCTTGTCTACTTGTCTAATTAAGTACAAATTAGACATCTAATTCAAGTTAATTCAAAAACATTATTTAGTCTCCGCGTTTTCTCGTTAACTGAATGAAATGGTATGGCGTGGATCCGACAGGAATGACAAGAAATAAGGAAAGGAAACAGGAGACATTCCAGTATATGATAAGTTCGGGTGCAAATGAAAATTAATGGATAAATAAAAAAAGAAATTAATAGTTAGATTAATGAATAGATATATGAATAAATTGATAGAGAAGTAAATAAATTAATAACCAGAGAAACAAAAGAATACATAAAAGTAAAAGTGACAAAACAATGAAGGCGTAAGAACATAGGAATGAAAGAGACTGCAGAAGACCATAGGGCCTACACTAGGGAGTTCCATGTCCATTACCACCTGTCATCCCCATCCATAAAATTGTCTAACAGTTTTTTAAAACAACCGATAGATTCAGCGCTCACTGCATGGTTAGTCTATTCCATTCAATGATTACCCTATTAGTAAACCAATTCTTGTCAATTTACTTCTTAAGAAGGAAATAGGAAAAAATCAGTCGACCAATCTATCAATAGAAATATATTTCCCGGTTATTGCAGGTTTCTCTCAACTGAATGTAATAACCTCAATAACAGCGAGAATGAAGTTTCAGTGATGGGACTTAACTAGGTTTAACGTAACTAAATGAAATAACCTATTGAAAGCTTGAATAAAACGAACTACTATGAAGTGAAAACACCGTCACAATTCAACTCTTAGAAAAAAATTACTATTAAACAAAACTAATTGTCTTCTATATATATAACGTATTTTACTTGCTTTTTTATCTTATTCTTATTCTTATTTATTAATCTATTTTACTGTTAAGACCTACACGGATGCAGGTAGCAACAAAGGTCTTCTAATTGTCTTTTACATATATAACGTATTTTACTTGTTTTTTTTTCATCTTATTATTATTTTTTATTTATTTATTTTACTATTAAGACCTGCACGGATGCAGGTGGCAACAAAGGTTACACTTGCCCATCAATAACCACACGTTAGATAAGGAAAATTTACAGAGACCTAGAGGAACTGGCTGGTGTCTGGTCCTGGTTTGTTACCGAGCCTCACCACCCCACAAAGAGCCGGTAGCCAGGGATGGGGAGGGCCCCAACTATAACTCTTGGGGTTGGGGGGGGGTCCCACGACGTAGAGGTGGATGACCGCATTGTGAACAGCTGCCCAGGATGTAACACTTCACCCCATACCATACAACACATAATGGAAGACTGCATTATACACAATCATGCACGCAAACAACACAACATACGCTCTATAAAGGATTTGTGGGAAAACCCAGTTTCGGCTATGGCATTCCTTGGGGAGACGGGACTGCTCGGACAGACAGTCTAGGGAACGACAACAACAACAACAACAACCCACAAAGAGGGAAAGGATGGGGGAGGGAACGAACCAACTATAACTCATTACGTAGGCCATCATTAGGGGCATCAGCGGCGGCTGCTCCCACAGGAAAACAGGGTAGTCCTTTAGATTTCCCTCGCATTTTCGTTAACATCATAACTGCTTCTTCCTTTGTTATATTGTAAATATTCCTTGCAATGTTATATATCTGGATTTAAGCAAATGTGTGCTGTGTTTTCCGTACGTTGGCCTCTGTGATGCAAAACGATACGAATTGTTTTATGGAAATGATAACACGCAATCTGATGTTTATATGGGAATAATAAAAAACTATTCTCAAAGTGAATAGCAAACTATTTTCATAATCTTAAATACCAGGCGAAATAAGTGTGTGTGTGTGTGTGTGTGTGTGTGTGTGTGTGTGTGTGTGTGTGTGTGTGTGTGTGTGTGTGTGTGTGTGTGTGTGTGTGTGTACGTGTGTGTGTGCAGTGCACATGTGCGTGCTTTCACATAAGGGTATATTTGAGCGGGTTGATGCACTTCCAAACATGTATACACGGGCGCGCCCATGTGTGTCTGCGACGCATATAAACATCGATATGCAACAATAAAAGTCCCTCCTCCAGGCTGCAACTACCGAATGTATACATTGGAAATGAGAGTGACGGAACTTTTTCTCGCCGTCTGACATATTTGAATAGCTCGCGCTTTTATTGGAATGTGTTTGTCCCTGACTGCACACAGCCACACTGCAACTCTACATTGCGCTGGCGAAGTGCGTGGTGGGGGCGCCTACCTTTCCATCTTATTCAGAAGCACAATAACTTATGATTTGCTGTCGGTCCCGCGTGATAGTGAAGTGATAGCTCATTTTCGACCTTCCTTTCGTGCAGTTGCGAGGGGCATCGACGAAGCAATCTCCACTGTTAATAGTTTTACTACCCGACGTGAGGAAGGTGGATCTCATCTAACCCCTTTTTACGGCCTGGATGGCCTGTAATCTATCAGTTGTAATCGTTTAACATAGGAGTAGACGCCAGGAACAGGCATAGCCTTTTTGAAGACCATATGATAATTATGTTTTGGTATGCTATTGGTAAATGAAAACTTATCTCGATTATGCATATGTACTAAGAATAGGTGGCTAGCCCTAAGGAAGCTCACAGACCTGATCATTTCAGTTAGAGTTCAGTTCTCGTGGCCATTCTGTAGATGATCGTGATGGTGGTGCTCGTGGTGGTGATGGTGATGATGACGATGGCGCTGATGATGATGAGCGTTCAGGGATATGCAATTCCTCCACAATAATCCTACAAATTCGTATAAAAATCACACACAAACGTTGGGATCTGAGATGTCTTGGACATGTGCCACATGCCAACGTACGTTGTTGCATTAGGTGTAACATGGGCATATGCGAACAACACTGGTACCACCCATACACTACTGAAACATCAAGCAGAGCATTTTATCTATTTCTTTTTTCTTCACGAATTTCCTTAACTCTTCAATATTTGGAAGAAAAACGCCTTTGAAAAATATTACCAGAATATGAAAAAATACTTCCGGTACCCGGTTTTTTCCTGGATCTTGGAAGTTTTTCATCTGAATGTTGGAGATGCCCAAATTTTGGAAATTTCCAGTGGAGAGAATTTTCAATACATGACCTCGCAGGCAAAGTTTACATGCACGATTTATATATGTCAGTGGCGGTCTGTTCCTCGTTCTATTATAACTGCTTGTGTGCGTGTTCTTGTCTATCAGCGTAAGTGTTCTTGTGCGTGGCGTTCGTGTTTATAAAATAGGAGAGAGAGAACACAGGGTTATTCCTTGTTTGTGCAACACAATTCTTTAGTAGGTTGCTATAGTGTTTATTTGTACAGTTGTTTTGGCTTGACAAGAAAACAAATCTTCTGCGATCTATTGGTACCACCGCGTTAAAGTATTTTCCTTTAAATTTCCGTTCTTCCGTACATTCCTTTTGAAACAGTATTTTAAAAGTTGTTTTTAAAACCATAGGAACTTGTAGATGTTGTGTTTAATTTTGGACCTCTTAACAGCTGGGATTAGGTGCCGCCAGGCTATTTTATTCATTTGTGTGTGACCACTTTGGTAACAGAGGGTTGACTTAACTCAGCTAATACTAGGGATACAATCTGGATGAGTGTATAATCTACCCAATGAATATCTATACACAGACTCTAGATATATGGTATAATGTGCGAAATATTCTTCACACAATTTCTATTGACTTTAACAATTTGGTATGCTTATCTTCATTAGGTTGTCACAAAGTTTTGCGGATCTGGTGGTTGTAAGTTGTAGTTGTTCTTCTACCTACTATATTGTTCGGGTTTTCGGAAACTATACTGACTCCTCTACCTGTAATGGTATTGTGCACCCACAGAGAGGAAAAAGGAAAATTATCGAAAGAGCAAATGAACTCTGAATCTGCAGAGCATGGAGAGGAAATCCTGGAGGCTAAGAGATGTTACAGTGGTACGGTTGAACTTAGGTGATCTCTTGTGAGTAGCAACACAAATCTTTTGTTCTTCTATTCAGAGCAAGATGGGTGGTCCTTCTTGGGACATAGATGCAAATCGACTGGTCTCCCTAAAATGAACGCTTGAGTTTGCCATGCCGTGAGGCAGGCATCTCTTGCCTGGGCCGACGGCGCACGGTCCGCTGTCGTCTGCTCATCGGACCAAGGTGGTGGAGGGTGCGCATAATCTCCCACAACACCTGGGGATTTTGGTTAAAATTTACACCAAATCCCAGTCTTACTGTGTGTGTGTGTGTGTGTGTGTGTGTGTGTGTGTGTGTGTGTGTGTGTGTGTGTGTGTGTGTGTGTGTGTGTGTGTGTGTGTGTGTGTGTGTGTGTGTGTGTGTGTGTGTGTGTGTGTGTGTGTATGTGTGTGTGTGTGTGTACGCATATATATTAAAAAAAGCAGACCAATGATTTGGATGATGGAGAACATAAACATGGGAGAAAGCATGGAATCCTAATCATTCTAATGTTTCTTCGTGAACGAAACGTTAGGGTGATTAGGATTCCGTGCTTACCCAGCGTATGCCGTACATGGCGCTTATGGTAGAGTGAACTTGGAACCTACACCTGTCAGAATCACCAAGTCCGCTGGTCAGGTTGCCGGGGTGTTACAGATGAGGCACAAACACATCGAATTACTAATCCCGGGGTGAACCTCCGGTGGTCTATCCGTGTGGACACCTGGAATATTTTCTCCTTCTCCCAGGATGATCGACTTCCCTTTTAATCGGTAGATGTCAAGAGGATTCACTTGGATATAGTGGATCTCACAAGGTTGAGAAGACCATGCACGACGATCGACTACCCTTTTAATCGGCAGAAGTCAAGAGGATTCACTTAGATATAGTGGATCTCACAGAGTTGAGAAGACCATGCACTGGCGAGATCAGTAGTGAAGGCTACAGTACATCTTGTCGGGCCACATCGATGCATTTCACTTCACTCTAGTAGATGGTATATCTAGCCGACTACAGCATGCTGTTGTAGAGGTTATTCCGGTTGATAAGTATATGATGTTGGTAAGGTTGAAGCATACCTTGTACTTCATCCTATTGCACTATGTTCTCCTATCGAGGCGTATGTATATGAAAAGATGTTCCCAGACGTGATTCCATAGTCGACTAGTGCCCAGTAGGAGACTCGCTTGTTGTTTTGGATGACTTAAATGCGGTTATTGGCACCGACTGAGTTAGCTGTGAAATACATATAGCTCTGACGTAAACACAGAATCTACTCGTGTATCATTAGGATAGACAAGAGATTGGTCAATATTCGTGAACTAGGGCGAAGAAAATAGTGTGATACCGATAAATGTAGCAATCGTAGTGGCAGGTGTATTACTTTGAACGGCTAACTTGATTTCGGCTATGGTGTATATGTATACCTAATTGTAATATACAAGAACAGAGTTAGGAATGTGGGGTCCTGGCTCCATCTCTCGTTCGTTCTAACAAGTAATGAATAATGTTGGTGCATGTGGTGGCGGCGGCACAAGTGACGGAATGAAATGATAGCTGTAAAATATTTCAAAATCACAATTTTCCGCCTTAAAATTGGATCTAGACGACAGTTCATTTTGACATGTTTAAGAGGTTAAAGAAGCGGCAATAATAATGTATGTTGAAATGTTAAGGATGACAACAAAATAGGCGAGAAGGGGAGTGTGCTAGTTCTCGATTGTGATCACATTTGCAAAAACTGTTGTGGTATTTATTGTTGTTTGGACGGTAGTGACAGCTACTGATGGACGGCCGGGAAGCACGAGACATGAAGATAAGAGAGTGGTACACTGGGAGGTGGAAATGCGTGAAAAAACGAACGGTATTGAATGGCAGCCATAGTTTTGTTGTTGATAGACTTTGTGAAGTTGTGTGACTAAGTAGACTGTACGCCAGTAGCAATGATGTAAACTCAGTGCGTAGTTAAGAAAATAAGTTCAATGACACTTTTCAATCAGTCTTGGTATGAAATATTGAAGACACAGGAAAAATGCCATAGGATTTGTTATGAATGAATAAAATGTCTTTTGTTTACCTCTGTTACAGAGACTAGCACTCATAGACGATTTTCCAGTTATATACAAACTGAAAGAGTTTTTGATATAGATACATGCTGGAAAAGCCCCAAAGAACTTGTTTCTCAAACTGTATATTGTGTCATTTATTGTATTTATTGTTCTTGCATAAACAGCTTCTTCTAAATCAGTGAAAATAAGTGCAAAATACATAAGGATCACACGCATTTGAACAAATATTTCTACGGCATATAGAATAAAAGGAAACTTGTTACCCAGTAAGGAAACTTGTTACCCAGTATGGAAGGAGAGAACACGGGACTCTAGACTGATCATTTCTGATCTACGACAGTCCTGCAGGTAATCGTTCAATTGGTTGGGCATGTTTGTGGTTTCACATATTGCCCAAGATGTATTATTTCATAGGATCTCACTTAGGGCCTGTATTTACGACAGGATTTTGCGTTAAAGACAAAAAGGAATATATAACATGTACCCAAAGAATATGCCCTATCCATGAAAAAATGGCAATGATTAGGTGCATCTCAATTTGTAATCCCTTTAAACGAATTTCTTAAATACATATTTATATATGTGTGTATGCATGTACATATATATATATATATATATATATATGTATATAAATGTATAAATGTGTGTGTGTGTGTGTGTATGTTTGTATATTTCGGTGGCAGGTTTTCCTGTAGACAGATTTCATTGAAGAGTTTTAATGATGTATACATAGAAACTCTCTCTCTTTCTCTCTCTCTATCTCACAACACACACACACACACACACACACACACACACACACACACACACACACACACACACACACACACACACACACACACACACACACACACACACACACACACACACACACACACACACACACGCTGTGGTTAGAGCTCTGGCCTGCCACTACGGAGGTCCGGGTTCGACTCTCGCCCGGGGCTGAAATAATATCAGTATCGCAGCGCTGAGGGGTGTTACTCCAACTCTCGTGGGCGGGGAGTTGGGTGTGTGTGTGTGCAAGGTCATAGCATTACCCATAGATCGGACCTACGAGCTCTGAGCTCTCTTCCAGGAGGGAAATAGCTGTCGATCACGAGTCCAACACGTGATCCAAAGACCAAGTGAATACACACACACACACACACACACACACACACACACACACACACACACATATATATATATATATATATATATATATATATATATATATATATATATATATATATATATATATACAGGGTGGGGCATAAAGGACGAAGAACCTTAGCTTTTTCAGCTAAAACCAAGTCATTATGGACAAGAGAGTATTGCGTGTTTGCCTACGACAGTTATATGAAGAATAACGAGTCTGTCACAGCAGTTCAGCGGGAGTTCCGACGCCACTTCAGCATTCACCGAAAAAGGCTGTTCCAAGCCGTAACACAGTCTTTCGTTGAGTGAATGCACTTTGTACACGAGTTACACTAATGAATACGAGACCGGTGGGGGTCCCACGAACGGCAAGGAGTCCCGGGAACTGTGGAATGTGTCAGATATATATATGTATATATATACATATATACATACAATAAATAAGCCCGTGTTACATACCATCAGTTTGAAAGTCCAGCACATGCATCGTATATAAAAATGTATGTAGGGCCTCTGCTGAATACACTATGTGGAAGAACGGTCTTTTGTACATGCGGCAGTGTCTTCCTTACGACGCTGGAGATCTGAACCTCGCTCATGAGGGCGCGTTTGCAGGCCATCTGGAGACGCCATCAACACAACACGGACGAAGGCGACTTCAGAGACTCTTGTGTTCGTGTCTTGGATTAAGATAGACAGACATTCCTTGTCGAGTCAAACACACTGTCTTACAACGAAAAGACTTTGAATAAAGATAATATCTAGGATTTACGTGTTAATATTGACTGCAGTAATTATGTCTGTGATTTTGTCTTGGCCGTTATATTGCGAAAAACAAAATAGTGTTAGTAACACGGGCAAATATGCGAATAGACGTGCGTGGACATACACACGGACATGCGCACACATACGCCCGGACACGTGCGCGCGCACATACACACGCACGCGCGCGCACACACACACACACACACACACACACACACACACACACACACACACACACACACACACACACACACACACACACACACACACACACACACACACACACACACGCACAAACACAAGCACAAAACAGAAATTGTCTAAAAACTTTGTTTACACAATTGTACGTATTCGAGTGTCGAGCTCTCAATATCTTTCCTGTGTCGCAAGTTGTGTGATTCCAGGCTATGGAGGAAGACAAACGTATTCTTATACATAGGCTTACATATCCTTCGTGTTTATCATTGCCATTTTGTTTATCTATTTTAATTATCTATTCATTTAATCATCTTTTCATTTACTTTTTGTATATTCACTCGTTTTATTATTTTCTTTATATCGTTATTTTTCATTTATTTGTGTTTATCTATTTTTCATAAAAAAAAATTCTATATTAACTAGCCAAGAAGATTTTTGGCGATGTTTGCGTTTTGTAATAACCCCAGAGATTACATGAAATTTTAAACTGCCAAAATTAGGACGTTGTCTACGATCTTTTGGCGTCAATTCAGAAAATTCAATGCTGAGCCTATTTCACTGCGGTAAATAGATATTTTTTCTTAAGAATAGTAATTTGTAAAGCTAAGACGAGGCGATGTATGATCTTTAACGTACCAACGACGTGTCCATTGAAAATAAAATTTAAAGAGCTTCTTCCGCTGTCCGTCCTCAGAAGTTGTCGACGCCCTAACTACATCTGATGGCGCAGTCTCGAAGGACTGGGATGTGTCTGGATCGAGCTAAAGATCTATATTTGTTAAGATTACTTTTCCTTTACCGTTTTTACATAAGGAAAGCTAGCACTCAGTAACTGATCCTGCTACTAGATGGGATGCTCTGTTTAAAAGTACACCTTGTATGACTCTTAAAGAATACTTGAAGATTATTCGTACTGACCTCTAGAGCTAACTACGATTTTAATGGAAAATGATGAAGTAAACACAGAGGAATATTGAAAGGAACTAGCATAAAAGACGAATATTCAAACTAAAAACTGACTTCAAAGTGTTCTGCATGATTCTGGTTAGCAGTGTCTCCGCGTCCCCAAAGTATTAAGTGAATAAGATTTGCATACTGTATTATCATAATATAAGCGGATCTGCTATTGATATTTACGGAATAATGACTAGAAGATATAATTCACAAATGCTTTCATGCATTTAATGACTACATTTATATCAAATGGGGCGTTCACGATGAACACCTAAACAATTGTTTGAATACGTAGTCAGCATACGTTCATTATTTGCTTACCATCTACACATACTTTCATCTTCACATATTCTTCATATTCACAAATACTTTGATAGGATTTTAAGTATAATCTCCAAACATTGCTAGGAAATAAACGCGTACACATTCACACACACGCTCGCGCACACACAAGCACATACACGCGCGCGCGCGCAC
>NC_134809.1:34312895-34317895 GCF_046742065.1 Oratosquilla oratoria | reverse complement strand
CGCATGCATGTATACATACGGATTATCTTTATAAAAAATTATTTCTATTTGTGTGTGTGTGTGTGTGTGTGTGTGTGTGTGTGTGTGTGTGTGTGTGTGTGTGTGTGTGTGTATTATCGACCACATGAACTTACTTCCATTTTAAAATCCTTGCAAACACGATCGATACTAACAGAAGTATGTGGGTTCGAGTCCTCATCCTGACAGTGTCTCGGTTTTCAAATATGCTTCCATCGAGCTAAAATGGAAATAAGTTAATGTGGTCTATAAGATATATATATATATATATATATATATATATATATATATATATATCACACACACACACACACACACACACACACACACACACACACACACACACACACACACACACACACACACACACACACTGTATATGTGTCCACATTAGTATACACATGTGCATGGGTGGAGAAGCTAAAGTGAAATTGGATATACAGTGCTTTTTGGTTCTGCATCTTGACACCTATACTCCAGATCTGCATATTCGGAACATAGATTTCCTTACCTTAAAGCGGATAAAATGTGATTAGTGTAATACATAGATTAAAAAAAAAACTCCACAGAAGACACAAATTTATTTTTGCTTAAACAATCTATACCTTCTACGACTGCAAAGACATTCTTCCAACGAGAAAAATTGTTCAAAATTGAAAACTTTCTTGCTCCTGGTCCATCGACTTGGATCGATTTGAAATAAACCACCTGTAATCTTAAGTTCATGATGACAATTTTGATGATGAAACCCTCTGTGTCATTTCCTTCATTGGTTTGGGCATTAATCAGCCAGTTCTTTCTAATCTAGATGAAACAAGTTAGCCTCACTTCGAACAGTAACGAAAAATGCAAAGTGAAGTACCCCAAGGCTTCCATTAGGATCCATCATCCACGCCCCAAAGTCCAGAAAACCTCTGAATTATTCCAATGTGTCCCCCGATATATCGCATAATTAAAAGACACGCAAATGTTTTGAATATAGGGTGCTGAGTAAATGAAAAATATGCGTATTTTGATGTGTACATCATATATCAACACCATGGTATTCAAGGATTTTTTTTTTAAGAACTACTATATTTTTCATTTATTCACGTAATTTTCTGTGATTAACTGCGCATTTTAGATACTGTATTAAAAAAATGTGTGTATATATACATGTATATGTATGTATACATATATGTGTATATATATATACATACTGTATATATATGTATATATGTATATATATACATATATATGTATATATATAAATATATATACATATATATATATATATATATATATATATATATATATATACACCCAAAGTGAATCGCTCGTAACAGTGACATCATACAAATTATATTTCCGGCCGTCCCCTTAGAAATCGAACAGAGACCCAGCTTAATGCCAAGCCCTCAACTTACCAACTACGCTACGGGAGCTACAAAAGGACTGGAAATTGGAATTAACCTAACCCCCGAAGAATCAAAGTTCAACGCGAACTGCCATCCATACCTTCGTTTTATCGAGTCCTCGAGCTTATGGCGAATGGTAAAAATGGTCCAAAGCCTTGCATACGTGACAGCTTGGCATCAAGCTGGGGCTCGGATCGATTTCCAAGGCGATGACCGGAACGATAATTTGGATGTCGCTGTTACGAGCGATTTCCTTCAGGTATTTACTACGGCGAAAGCGTACGGTAGGTTTCGGACCGGGTTTGGGGCCGTTCGCAGTCAACCTTGATTCTTCGGGGGTTAGATTAACTCCAAGTTCGAACACTTTTGTAGTGACTATAGCGTAGGTGTTAAGGTGACGGTTTGGCACTAAGCTGGGGATCGGTTCGATTCCCGAGTCGACACATGGGAAGATTATATGTATATACATATATATATATATATATGTATATATATATATAATATGTATATATGTATGTATATGTATATGTAAGTATATGTATATACATATATGTATGTATATATATATGTATATACATATATGTGTGCATATATATGTGTATATATATATATATATATATATATATATATATGTATATATATATATATATATATGTATATATAATATAGGATTTTATACAACCTTTAGCAATAATTTTCTTATGTATATAACTAATTTTCTCGAACAGACCTGAACTTGCCAACTTCTATCTGCAATACGATGTCATTTGGAAATACTATGATGTCATCAATTTTCGGCCATTATTATTCAACATCACTCCTTTATTCACTTTTATTATCTTACTTTACCTGAGACTAACATTTAACATCTTAATGTCGATATATTTTACTCTAAATTTCACACTTTTCAGAAAAGGTTTTTACTTTCTATTAATGTTATTACAATATCAATCATATTTTCAGGTATTTTCCCTTCTTTAGAAATGTTTTCAGTATACTCATTTATTTCAACGTGGACAAGATGTATAGCACTTTACTAATGGAGGTGAACAGGGAGGCTATTGCTCAAGTACTCCTTTGAATATATATTTTTAAATATGTTTAATCCAATGCATAATGCATATATTTTACAATAGAGCTTTCCATCAACGGAAAATTAACAAAGAATATTTGTTATATTAACTAGTTTGCCTCCTTATGTCAATCTTACATATTCTTTAGATATTAGTTAGTCTCATTTATTACAACCAGCCTTTCTACCAGCCTATTGTCCTATTTGGTCTGGAAGTCAAGAAATTAGTCAGGTGTAGTTTCTATCTGGGGTTTTTCATCAATCACGCTTGACGTGCTACTTGCCATTGCCGGATATTTATAATGGAGTTGTGATTTTTCTTACTGAGGTAGTCATCAAGCTGAACCATAAATGGAAGCATACACGCACGTTTGCACACACACATACACATACACAGACATACAGTCACAAACATATACAAGCATTGCCAACACCAAAACGCACACACATACACACACACACACACACACACACACACACACACACACACACACACACACACACACACACACACACACACGCACACGCACACACAAGCAAATGAAAGAACATTTGCACACCGAAAGACACACAAACACGCACACATACATACATACATACATGCATACATACATACATACATACATACATACATGCATATATATATACATACATACGTACATATATACATATGTTGATACGTATTTATGTACATACATACATACATAAATTCATACATACATATATTCATACATGCATGCATGCATACATACATGTATGTATATATACGTAATGTTCATACATATATGTATACATACATAATGTTCATACATAATATACATATACACATAGAATAATGTACGTATACACATATATGCATGCATATATACAAGCATACATGTAAATATTCATACATACTTATATATATACACTCATACAAGCATCCATACATATATGAATGATACATACGTGCATGCATGTATGCATGCGTAGATGTATTAAAATACATATTCAGATGCATTTATACCTACGCATGGGCGGAAGTGAGGTATGTTATGGAAATACGGAAGCTATACATACAAAACTCATGACTCTAGTCATTAAAACATGTGTTTGCATGCTCACATACATTCATGTATATATATATATATATGTATATATATATATATATATATATATATATATATAACATGTACAGTATATACAAATGTATATACATATATATAAATATATATTATATATACATATATATATATATATGTATATATATATATAAAATATGAATGTATGTATAAATATATATACTATATATATATATATATATATTATATATATATATATATAATATACATATATGAATATGTATATACGTATGTATAAATATATATATACCGGTATATATATATGAATATGTATGTATAAATGTATATATATATATACATATATATATATATAATATACATATATGAATATGTATATACGTATGTATAAATATATATATACCGGTATATATATATGAATATGTATGTATAAATGTATATATATATATACATATATATATATGTATATATATATGAATATGTATATATGTATGTATAAATATATATGTATATATATATATATATATATGAATGTATATATGTATGTATAAATATATATATGTGTGTATATATATATATATATTCATATATTTATGCATATATACACATATATATTTATGCATATATGCATAATATATATTTATGCATATATATATATGTATATATATATATATGTAATATATATATAATATATACATGTATATATATATATATATATGAATGTATATATGTATGTATAAATATATATATATATGTGTGTATATATATATATATACATATATTTATACATATATACACATATATATTTATGCATACATGCATAATATATATTTATGCATATATATATATGTATATATATATATGTAATATATATATAATATATATACATGCATGAATATAATATATATATGCATGAATATATATGTATATATGCATGAATATATATGTATATATATATATATATATAATATATATATGCATATATATGCATAAATATATATATATATATATATATATATATGTATATATAATATACATATATGCATATATATGCATAAATATATAGACATATATATATATGTATATATATATACATATATGCATATATATGCATAAATATATATATGCATATATATGCATAAATATATATATGTATATATATACATATATGCATATATATATGCATAAATAAATATTTATATATATATATGCATATATATACATATATATATATATTATATGCATATATATATATGCATAAATAAATATTTATATATATATATATATATATTATGCATATATATATACATATATATATATTATATGCATATATATACATATATATATATATATATATATATATATATTTATATATATATATATTATATATATATATTTGCATATATATATATATATATAATATGCATATATATA
>NC_134809.1:34302895-34305395 GCF_046742065.1 Oratosquilla oratoria | reverse complement strand
TTGTTATATATATATATGTATATATATATATATATATATATATATATATACAATGTGTTTGTGTATATATATGTGTATATATATATGTATATGTATATATATATGTATATATATATATACACACATATCTACTATAATAAAGTAGCCTCTGTCTGTTACGAACTCCTAGGGTTTTGAAGATAGACCCGCATAACCATATATTTTCTGACACCCTATCACTCCAGGTGCTTGGATAACTATATTTCATTGAAAAAAATATATATTTTGGTTAGAATTAAGGATTAAAGTTAGGTGGTTTATGGTGAGGGAACACACCACTACTGTAGTACCCCCTTAAGTCGCGTATTATTTTTGTAACATAAGAATTAGTATGATTAAACAAACCATTGTATGTCTTCATAAGTATTATTTATATTTGTGAAATTAATTTTGCCACAGACCATGATAGCTTTTGCAAGAAAAAAATCATGCAAATGTAAAAGAATTGTATAATTTTACCAAATGTTAAAATATTGGTTATTTTTATTTATAGTGTGGGCGGAAATTGATTATTCACAAACTCGTCCTAGGTTTTTGCAAATAAACCCCTATAACCATATATATTCTGAAGATAAACGAGATATATTTCTTCACCTTTTAGCTGTAGACATTTATTGTCAATCCACACACACATATACGGGCGCAAAAGAATGCGTACATGATATTTGTGTTTGTGTGTGCATGTATTTTCAAACTAGGGTTTTCCAACCTTCGGGTAGGGGGGCGCACATTTGGGAGGGGGAGTGTTTAAAGCTATATTTCATTTAAAAAAGAAATTATTTTGGTTAGGGTTAAGGGTTAAAGTTAGGTGTGGTATGGTTAGGTTAGGGATTATTTACGAACTCGCAGCAACATGCCAGTAACTTGGCTAGTGTATATATATATATATATATATATATATCAGCTCAGTCCGACATTACTGGAACCTCGGTATCTCCTTGGGGTGAAGGGGCTGCTGCCACATCCACACGTGTCCCCAGCATGTGACAAACCCGAGAAGTGGTGAGGCGAAGCGGATGTTTTAACTCCTGCTATCGATTAGATGGATAGCGTCTCCATTCTACTTGTGTTCATTAGTGTGTTCCTACAAGTCTCCAACATATGAGAGACTGGACGAAACGCCGGGATCTGGTGCAATGTCGTCCATTTCTTTCTCTCTCTTCCTATGAATCGGGACTCAACCCCCGGAGTTTCCTTTCGTCCAGTTTTGTGACATATTAGTTACATGTATGGACGCCCCGTAAGGATTTTTTTTTATCACTAGATATTAACCATCAACTGACAAGAATCATTGATAATTAGATTTTAACATTTAGAAGGCACGGGTTGAGTATAAATGTGCTCACTCAACTAAATAAAGTCGCCTGGCGACAGTTGTAGATATTAGTTTTGTCATTCACATTCAGTGCCTTCGCTTGGACAGTGCCTCAAATGAATAAGTTAGTGTTATGCTTTGAGGGTGCCGCGCAAGTCCGTCGGTCTGAATTATCTCAAACGACATAGTCTTTATACCTCACCATGTTGTATTAATCTGTTGCGTGCGACATCATAGCGAAGGAAGTTAATCAAGATAGTCTAATGCCTTTGCTACGTTGACTTCAACTAAGTTCAACGTAATTATCCTTCGGAGTCAAAAGGGTGGTAAGTGATGGTAATTGAAAGATTTAATAAGAACAACAGAGAAGAGGGATAGTAGGAATGATCATCATTCTTCTTTATCTAATTCTCAAAGGACGTTGCATGATTCTGGTCTGTATTGGTGTCACGAAAGTCCCTGAAATATTGGCTGCATGAATCTTTTGCAGTCAATATTCTATTCAGGAGGACGACATAGATGAAATATTAAAGAATGTAATGGTACTGATATTGATATTACTCATGGATTTCGTGATGTTGGGACCCGGTTATGTACATTTTAGAGTTTACCCAGTTTTGTGTGTGAAACTGGATTCATTTTTTTTTTTCCGCATCCGACCTAGATATGGATCAAAAGGTCTCCTTTCGGCATGCTCCGCCTTTGTAATCCTTTGTAAATTACAACGACAAACAGAAATAAATTAGATAAAAGATAAATAAAAAAAAAAACTAAAATTAAATTAGAAAAGTAAGTAAACACACAATCAGGCAATTCAACAAGCCAACAAACTGACTAATCAGGGATGATTGTGATAATAAAAAGGAAATTAAAAATAATAAGTATACACACGAAAGTATGGAAAAAGAAAATATTATAATGATTAACTATTTCAATCCCCTTCCCTGCCTCATGTCTTGTCTGCCGTTTTTCTTCTTCCTCGACGGTTCTCCCTCCTCCCCTTGTGTTTCTCTTAGATTATTGGCTAATCCCCCCCACAGCCCGGCAGCGCACTATTCATCACTGGCCTCAACTATTCCTTTTCCTGTCTGTGATCATAAGTCACCCTCGGTTCCACACACCAACTCATAGATTCCCCATCATGTC
>NC_134809.1:34292895-34297895 GCF_046742065.1 Oratosquilla oratoria | reverse complement strand
AACGAAATCACCTGGTAGTAGTCCGAACAATTGATTATAAAGATAATGGTTTAAGGCTTTAAGCAATAATTGAAATGCAGTTGATCCTTCAGCTGTGCAGGAAGGGTATTTGCCTTGGCTGAAGAAAACTATATTGAGGCAGTAAAAAAAAAAAAAAAAAAAAAAATATATATATATATATATATATATCCGTAGTGATATAAAGGTAAACATAGTCAGAAAAAAGTCTTGCAAGTGTGTGAAATTCTTTAGTTTTAGGATAAGCAAAACGTGTACCTTGGGTGAGGAAGACATGTGGCCCAAGCCACGTCGTGCCATGTCCACTATCACCTCTTTCTTTTCACCATCATTTCTCCATCACACTGTCGGCGCTTCTCCATCAGTAGCTTTTCCGCATGTTCTCCACCACGGCTAGTACCGTGATGAACAAGGTTTACACCGTCATAAAGATTCACTTTCAATATCGCCCGATGTTTTGAACCCATTTACCTGTCGAAGTGATGAGTAGCGCTGTCACGGGGGACCACCACTATCGCTGACAAAACACTCCCGAACGCGCCGCCATACGCTGTCGTTTTTACCACCGCCTGTCTCCAGAACTTCCACCGCCATTGCCAACACCTTTAGCAATTCCACCACCTCTACTGCCATCTGTTTCTACCATAAATATTATTACTTTTCCTACAACTGTTACTATCACCATTACTACTGTTATTAATACCGCTAATACTACTTTTATACATGATGCAATTGCTACTGTTATTGATGCATCTATTGCTACTGTTCAAATACTTCTACCACTTTTGCCACAATTCTAACTATGGCTGTTGCTACCGCTATTTGTACTGCTTTTGCTATGCCTATCGCGACCTGTGCCACTGCCAATACTACTCATAGTAATCCTGTCATCGACACCATATAGTTGTCACCTTTACCATCACCAACACCACTACCATCACTGCTAACACTATTACTTACGTCAACATCATTTCCACTGCCACCAATTTGACTGTCACCACATCCTCAAACACCTTTCCACTATTTGTTTTTTTATTATTTTCTGTTTGTTTATCATTATTTGCTTGATTCTCATTTATTATTAGTTATATGTCAAGTTATTTTTATTTACTATTTACCTGTTTGTTTATTATTTAACTATACCTATGCATTTATTTGATTCATTATTATTTACATTATTATATATTTATTTCTTATTAATTTATTTGTTTGTCTATTTATTTATTTATTTATTTATTTATTTATTTATTTATTTATTTATGTGTTTATGTGTTTGTGTGTTTGTGTGTTTGTGTGTTTGTGTGTTTGTGTGTTTGTTTGTTTGTTTGTTTGTTTGTTTATTATGATAATTTTTGCATCCGACCTTGACATGGACCAAAAGGTCTCCTGTCGACATGCTCCACCTTTGTAATCTTTGTAAACCACTGTCAACATTACCACCACTGCCACTAACTGTGACCACTATAGCTTGGTTCACCTCCAACACTTCCACATTATCTGCCACTACCATTATCTCTAACATTACTACCAAAATCACTAACACTGTCACATAAGTATCATTATCATAACTATCACCACCCTCACTTGCACCACTAAAGCCAGCACTACCACTATTAGCAAAACCACAGCCATTATCATCACTATCACTAAAATTATTTCCACCTTCATTACCATCAGTATTATCGTCGAAACCTTTACTGTATCACTACTACCATCACAACAACCACAACCACCACCACAACCACCAACATAACCACCACCATCATCTCCTTCTATATCGTCACTGCCTCCATGAACACCCACCGGTTACACCACTACAACTATCACTACCACACCTACCACCAACACCACCATCATTACAATTGTCGCTACTGGTAATTTATTGGTACCATTTCCACCACTACTACTACTCTCTGTTCATATTATTTCCATTATCACTACACTTCAATTACCACTGCCACTTCCGTTGTCACTATCACAATTGACGAGTTAAACACCATATGAGGACGGAGCCTTTATTTGTACGACGTTTCGCTTCTTACAGCTTTTTCAAGTACAAGTTGAGATACAAATGATTGAGATTAAAGCATTTGTATCTCAACTACGTCAATCTTGTCGGCAACTGCCACTTTCAAGGAAACTATCACAATCATTGACACCGCCTCCCCGAGACTGAAATGTGGCTTGATCAATCGAGACCCTCCTTCAGACGGAAAACCACTTCCCAGCCTCTCAGCTACTTAGATTTGTGTGTTCTCTATCACAATAGAATACATAAAGCGTCCTTACACCTAATTAAAGGTATTGACTCTAAGACACAACATCTCGAATGATGTGTTTATTCACAAAAATAAGTAATAAATTTTTAAAGAGTTTGCAAATTGGAAGAAAAGAAAATTTGCATCAATACTGAACTCATTCACTCCCTAGTGGATTTTCTTCATCTGAATAAAATTCATGAGAACATAGTGACAAGAAAATGTATATATACATGTGTATGCGTGTATCCTTCCCTATTGAGTTGCGTTGGGTTTCCAGCCAACAGAACAGCCACCACAGACACTTTTGCCACCGATGCAGCCGCAGCCGTTGACACTTGTTTCTTACCTCTCAATTCTTCCTCCTTTTCTACGTCGTCATCGTCTTCCTTCTCCGCCTCCTCTTTTTCTCTCACCCCCTCCTCTTCCTCCTCTTCAATCACCCCTCCACCCTCCCCTCCACCCTCCCCTCTTCGATCACCCTTTCCCCCTCCTCCTTCTCCTCCCCCTCCCCCTCCTCCTCAATCTCCTCAACCACACCTTCCTCGTCCTCAACCGCTTCCTCCTCCCCTCCTCCTCATCTTTCTCCTCCCCAGCTCCTCCTTTACCTCCTCCTCCCTCACCCACTCCTCCTCCTCCATTTCCTCATTTCTCCTGTACTACCCTTTTCTCTTCCTCCTTCACTGCTCCATTCTCTCCTTCTTTTTTCTCCTCCTCCTCCTCCTCCATTACCACCACCTCATTTTCCTCCTGCTTATTCTCCCCTCCTTCTCCTGTTATTCTTCTTATTCATTCTCTTCCTCCTCTTCCTCTTCCTTCACTTTTTTGTCGTCCTTCTCCTCTTCCTCGTCCTCCTCGTCCTGCTTTCCGTCCTCCGCATTTTCTTCTTTTTTTTCCTCTCCCTCCTCATCGTCTTCAATATTCCTTCCAATTCCCTCGTCCATCTCGTCCTTTTCCTTTCCCCTCATCTTTCTTCCTTGCCCTCATCCTCGCCTTCTTTTCATCTCTCTCCGCGTCCTCCTCTTTCTTTTTTTGTCTTCCTCCTCGTCCTATTCCTCGTTCTCTTCCTCCTCCTCTTCCTTTTTCTTTTTGCCCTACACCTAGTCCTTCTACTCGTCCTCCTATTCGTCCTCCTCCTCCTATTCGTCCTCCTCCTCGTCTTTCCCATTCTCCTCCTACCCTTTCTCCTCTTTCAAAGCAAACAACCTCATGAGTTCGATAAAGGAAAATGGCAGTGAATTCCGGGGACGTTTTTTCAATGTCACAGTGTTTGCGTCCTCCCTCTAATTTTCTCGATAATTGAGTTTTTTTTTCTCTGTGTGTGGATATTTGATGTCGAGGTCTTTTCATTTTCCTTACAATGAAATATGCCTCAAATAAGGGCCTGTCAGTCTCGAAAAATTCTCTCAGCCTGGTGCGATAAGTTAGGGCGTAAACATCTTATGGAAAAGAGGGGGCGCGGGGAATTAGGCATTTTTTCTTCAAGAAATCCAAAGACCGTCTTTTGGTACTTATTCTCATTTAGTATCAGCCGATAAGATACTTAGATATATATACATACATAAATATTGTATATAATATATATATATGTATATATGTATATGTATATATGTATATATGTATATAATATATATATATATATATATATGTATATATGATATATATATATATTTATATAATATATATATAATATATATATAATGTATATATGTATATAATATATATATATAATATATATATATATGTATATATGTATATAATATATATATATAATATATATATAATGTATATATGTATATGATATATGTATATAATAATATATGTATATGTATATATGTATATAATATATGTATATGATATATATATATGTATATAATATATATATGTATATAATATATATATATGTATATATATATATACGTATACACACATATATATATATATATATACGTATACATATATATGTATATATATATACATATATATATAATATATATATCTATATATGTATATAATATATATATATATGTATATATAATATATATATATGTATATAATATATTTATATATATATGTATATAATATCTATATATATGTATTTAATATATATGTAAATAATATATATGGTATAATATATAATATATATATATATATATGTATATATATATATATATAAGTATATAATATATATATATATATGTATATAATATATATATATATATGTATATAATATATATATTTATGCATATAATATATATTATATGTATATAATATATATATAGTGTATATAATATATATATATATGAATATAATATATATATATATGTATATAATATATATGTATATAAATATATATATATATATATATGTAGTATATAATATATACATATATATATATATATGTCTATAATATATATATATATATATATATATATATATATATATATATATATATATATATATGTACATATATATACGTATACGGCCAAAATCTATATTGGTGCTCTTATATGAACTCTGGACGACAGGAAATGTCCTCACTCCCCCCGTGGAGACGCACGACCGCCTCCTGCCGGTCAGAGCGAACGCTCTCCACCCTTCCATCGACAGATCCGACACACCAACTGCTCAAAAGAATTCCTGCTTCCATCTTTTTGCCGTTTCAGACTTATGGTGGGTCCACGAAAGAATGAATCTTGTTGATTTGACAAAGGAAAATGAAAA
>NC_134809.1:34272895-34285395 GCF_046742065.1 Oratosquilla oratoria | reverse complement strand
GATTATTAGGGCGAAACAACATATACTGACCAAGGAGCAACGTGCGTCAGCATAGGTGGCTGGTTTGGCAGAAACTATACCGGATGCCCCCCGCATGTATTGCCACCGTCCGATTTAAATAAAAATAACTCGGTAGCTATATAGAGTCCGATTTATCCGATATCCGACTTATACATATCCGATTTATAGAGGGTTTAGTGTATATATATATATATATATATATATATATATATATATAATACGGTATATATTCATATGTATATATAAGTATATATATATATGTATACATTATATATATAATATATATTTTTGTGTGTGTGTGTGTGTGTGTGTGTGTGTGTGTGTGTGTGTGTGTGTGTGTGTGTGTGTGTGTGGTAAGAATGGAAATCACACAATTGGGAACAGAGACTTTCTTTCTGACCGGTTTCGCCTTATGAGTCTTCTTCAGAGGTAATAGTTTACAGAATGTGAATGCATTGGTATTTATAGGAAAGTTGCAGTGGTTCACGAGGGGTGAGAATCTGCATGTTGATTGGTCCGTTGGCTATGTCGGGTCTGGGGTATGTCGGGTTGAGGGAGCTGCCTGCTTCTGTGTAATCAATTGTCCCAAGGCATATTTGGCGGTATGTTTTGCAATTTTAATATCACCTGTTCTGTTGTTGATGTAATCGTTAGTGTTCATGTATATTGCTTCTAATGTTTTTCTTTGTGTTCTGCTTAGGTTTTCATATAGAATGCTTGGTTGGCCCCACTGAGGCAAATACTGTTACTCTTCGATATGGTTTATCCAAACGTTTGGTTTGCGGTGGTGACGGACATCAGTTCTGTGTTCGTATAGAAGTTTGTTTAATCCCTTGTAGGTTTCACCATAGTAAGCAAGGTTGGGCCCCGAGCAAAGGATTTTGTACAGGATACTGTTGGTTTGGGAGGGCTAAAGAAATTAAACAAGAAACATCTCAACTACAAAAAAATAATGAAAATATCCTGCTCATAGAACCATCATCAGACTTAACTCACCTATTAACTAAAAAATTAAAACATATAGGCATAACAGTAATACCAGACAAAGAACGAAAATTACACGACTTAACAAATAACAAAAGACAAAATCCTATTGGAGTTTTATTAGCTTGCCACCCTTCCGCTCATTCTGTCTTACATACTTCAACATATATATATATATATATATAAATATATATATATATATATATATATATATACAAACGTATATATATATATATATATACAAACGTATATATATATATATATAATATATATATATATATATATATATATATGTTGAGACATTCTGACAGGTTGATGTAAGCGGAATAGGAAACACAGGAGTCTTAGTCTTGAGTTTATTCTTGACTTTGAAAAAGCATACCTGCGAAACTAGTCAGGAATAAACTCAAGACTAAGACTCCTGTGTTTCCTATTCCGCTTACATCATTATATATATATATATATATATATATATATATATATGCATAAACGTATATACAAACATGCATGCATATATACATACATTCTTATATACATAGATACATTGATATACGAACATATGTTATACACAGCCAACTACGTCATCAGCATGAAATGGGTGTTGAACAATGAGCACCAGGTGGCTTGGTTGGTTCAGAGGGCAAACGCACCGAGAAACAGTTCCCAACAGTACTTTTGTGGTGCCCCTAATGGTGCCCACGAATGTAGCACTCTTAATACCCAGTCCATCTAAGCATCTTCTTCACATCTTTGCAGATTCAGCGTTTTTTGTTTTATTATTACTATTATCATTTATTTATCTGTTTATTTATAAAATCTCAAAATGAATACTGGATGGTTGTTTCGATGTCATTTTTTCCTCTAGGTTTTGTCCTCCCTAACACTCCCATCTCCCCCCCCACCCGGTCTCTCTCTCTCTCTCTCTCTCTCTCTCTTTCTCTCTCTCTCTCTCTCTCTCTCTGTCTCTGTCTCTGTCTCTCTCTCTCTCTCTCTCTATCTATCTATCACTGTCTCTCTCTCTCTTTCTCCTCCAGCTCTCTCCCGTTGTCCCACTTATTCTCAGAGAGGTGAATACGAACTCTCGTTCTACTGCTGTTGGCCTTCAAATTACATTGGTATGTCTCTAGTGATACTCAGTATTTTAACTGGTGGGTTATGTAAAGTTGCGTCGTTCTAGATGTAACTGTAGAATCTAGATTTTGACAGAACTGTTTTTGTTGATTGAAGCTTGTGTCCTTTAGAGCTTAAAGTGTTCCAATGATTTAAGAAGGAAATCCTTATAACTGAACTGATATTCTAAGAGCTAATATTTTAAGTTAGTATTTTAAGCTAATATTTTAAGAATACTAATTTTAAGTTATTTTAAGAATTTATGTAATCAAACGGACCCCCTGGAAATATCGAAAACTGTAATATGCTTTTGTGAGAACCTCAAAAAGGTACTGTTTTGGACCACAGACCCATATTGTACGGGTCCAAGTTTTTCCTTATCAAATTAAATTAGATTACTAGTAACGTGAATAGATTTATCTAGTTAAGATATATCATGTGATGAGTTTGCAATAGTGTATCAGTAGGCAGAAAATTCAGTTCAGTACCTCGTTGTATAAATTTCTTGTTACAGACTCTGGGTGGATATAATATTTGGTTGAGAAACTGACACCATCCTGAAAGCGGTTCTGATCGATCGAGACCCCTGTACTAAGTCTGAGTTCTGACTGTGATTTACATAATCACATTATTAGTCATCCTTAAAAAAAAAAAAAAAAAAAAAACTGTGTAGTACAGTGCTGCAAGAGTCCACCAGACGTTACGAAATGGCTTTAGTCCAAGTATAAACTGGAGTTTTCGTTTCGGCCTGCGGAACTGAGAAATAGAAAAGGAATAAATTAAACATAAGTAAAATAAAACGAAGAGATATCGTAATGGATGCGCTTGTGGTTTTCAGTCACTATGGAGAGCACTGGATTAAACGTTGGTGGGCTCAATCTAATATGTGCCCCCTCCCACCTCTTCGTCCACCCATCCTCCCATCCACCCACAACGCTCCAGGAATAAAGAATCTATTTGGTGCATAAAACTGGGAGACCTAAAATTCTGCAAATTGTGTTCGGCTAATTAGGAAGATTTATTTGAATGCTTGTCTCCCCATTTGGGTTAATTCGCTCGCCCCACAGCTGCAGTTGTTGTTGATACGTAAGCAGTGCTGCAAAAAAAAAAAAAAAAAAAAAAAAAAAAAATCCTGCAAAAATTTCAAGCCTGTTTTCATGAACATATGTATTGGTGTTGTTGTAGTCCTTTTTCATAAACGGAATCGTTTTGAAACCGCTTTGTGTGCCTGCTTTGAAGCATATTTTGAGTCGTCCTGGTTGGTGGATTTATTCAATTTCCTACAAAAGTATTAAGGAGAATATGAAGATTAAACACTTTACATAGAGAGATGTTGAAAAGAACACTCTCTCTACTTCGGAGCACCTCCAAAGTTCACTGATACTCTCATTACTTGTTGGGGGCTGGAAGTCGGTTGTCTGATTGGGCCCAAGTTCTCTCTCAATTATATTTTACTAATCCTCTTCCACTTTGTCATACAAGGAAAGTTGTTAAAGGGCAACTTTTCATCCTTCAATTTGTCGGTTTCATAGCATCCCTACAGAAGATGAATTTTATATATATACATATACTTATTTGTAAGGATCGATAAGATTAATATACTGCAAGTAACTTGTGATCAGTTAAGAAAAATAATGTCGGGTATTGATACATGATTTTTTAGTACGGGCTCTTTGAGGTCTTTAACTGAAAGAAATTTCGAGCAGACAAATTATATAATCGGGGTAATAGGGTTACAAATGGCGACAAGTGTGGTTACGCTACAATTCCTACAGTATTATCTTGTTTGTCTGGTGTTAGTGATACATGGGGGAATGTTCCAAATATTTAGTATTATTGTACTTGCTTTCCGTGGATGACACATCTTTTGTATTATTTTGTCTGGCGGCGACAAGAAAATGGCGTTTAGCGTCTCATTATGTTGACATGTTGCATTATGGTAGCTCGCCTCTTTTAGCATTAATCATACCACTGATACACGTAACCTCCCAGCCCCTTCCGTCGCAAAAGAAAAGGAGATGAGTAACCAATGGAGCCCTAGATGGCTGAGAGAACGGAATAACCCTAAGTGTTTCTTGAAATGAAAGCGTATTTGAACATTTAGATTTGGCCTCGGCACGGTTGTTTGTCCCGATTCAGTTAACTCGTCTGAATGAAATCGCCATACACCAAAAAAGGGAACAAATATAGCACGGGGTTGATTGGCTTAAACCTGTATCGAAGATATGCCAACCACAAGATTAAATAAGATTGGTCATGGACTTCCAGAAAAAAATGCTTAACCGTTTGACATTAATAGGTGTTCTCCTTAGCTAAGTGAAATCCGCTTACAGCAAGTGTGAGTTTAACCACACTGACATCTACAGGGATTTTTCTCGGCTGATTAAACTCGTCAAAGGGTTAGCACTGCCCACTTCCTGTGAAATGGTTCTTTGAAAATGAGCCTCGTGTTAGGTTTTGCGATGGAGGCCTGAACTGTTTGTTTATCGTAAAACATTCTCCTGCAAAGGTAAAATATTAACGTTTCCCGAAATCTGAAGAGTGCTCAAAACCAAATACAACTCCCCAGAGCGTCTTGCCGTGGAAATCGTGTGGCAAGTATTGGATATGATTTCTGAAAAAAAAAACACGCTTCACTTTCTTCCCATCTTCTTCAGAATTCCCCATTTATTTACCAAGGTGTATTATTATTCTAGAGCGCTTTGGACATTTAGTAGATTTGGAAAAAAAAGAAGTAAATTCAGTTCAAATTCTCTAAGGAGTTGAATGATAAAGACAAAAAAAAGAGGGGGAGGGGGGTGGTAATCTAGCTACGCATAGAAAGGTGAATCCCAAATGACACCCAAACTCCCTTCGGCCTGTGATTTGTGAATGAGCGTTGATGAACGCAAAGGTTCTCTGGGTCTTCCTACCATTTGCAACCCGAGATTGTTAAGGGATCGAGAGATTTCCTCGAGTTCCTGGCAGAAGCTTTCTCAGTTATCTCTATCGTTCTTCGGGAAGACGGAGAGGCGCTTCCTTTTCCACTGATGAACGCACACCTGGTTTACGTGGCCCTCGGCGCCCAAGACTTCGATGTGGAAGAAGTCTGCCGGGGAACCAGGGTAATTTGTGGGGGATTTTATCAGGCTTAATGAATGCCCTCACATTAAGAGTATTTTTCCCTATCCGGCAGGTGCATCGTCTTTATAGAAAAATTAGATGGAATTTTTAGTGAAATGCTAGTTAATCTGCAGAACGGCGGAATTTAATGGCATTGGCTGAAGGCGGTAATTCGTGCCTCTTAGAAAGTAGTAGTTTTAATTTTTTACTTTCATTTTCTTTGTTAAGGTATTTGGATGTAGCGTCACTTGCTTTGAAAGAGTGTAAACTAGCAATTTCAGATACTGATGAACACACAAACAGATCCATTTTACAAGTTATGTAAGCAAAAAAAAAAAAAACAAATAATAATAATAATGATAATAATAATAATCACCAGAGGCACACGTGTCTACAACAGACCATCCATGTTTTCTGGCCACTGCCTGGGTCATCAGCGGTACACCAATACATAGATGTATCAAAAGGCCCATTCCCTCTTACAAGGGAGATGCCCATGCTGTAGCATACACCCACTCTTTACTCATCCAGCACCCATTTGTTATCACTCCAATCTCAGCTCCTTGTGGATGAAGGATCATCCTTGTCTTCCGTCCACCGTCCAGGTCGGAAGTAATGCGGCAAGGCACAGCAGCCAAAGCCATTTCCCCCACCCCATGCTTCATTACATGATGACCTTTTGCCCTCACCCATTCAAGAATTTACAGAGTAGACGTGGAATAATTGCTTCAGACCGCGTCGGTTTATCATCAATTCTTAACTAATCTCCACTTACACTTATTTCTTGCCCCTCTTTCTTCTCTACTCGACAGACATTCCTTTTACCCAAAGCCTCCTTTAATCCATCCATCCTGTTCTTGGTCTTTCTATCAAATTCCCTCCATCCACTTTGGCTTCCACATTCTTTTTTGCTAGTCTTTCCTCATCTATTCTTTCTATATGCCCAAACAGGTATAAGATTCTTTGATCAACCCTGTCTATTAGTTCCTTATCCATACCCCCTTTGCGCTAAGCTTCCTAATTTCTCACTCTATCCATCGTTGTAATCCCTGCCTCCCTTGAATTCCAAGGCCGTGCCCTATACAGTAATGATGATAGAATTTCTATGAATTAATAATGGTAATAGTGATGAGGATAATAAAAATGTTAGTAATGATAATAATAATTATACTACTAGCAAACTTTCCAGATGGCTCGCGGGTTTATTTTCACCTTTTTGAAAAACAAGGATATCAATATTTCAGGCCGTAGTTGATTAAATCTCGATATTGCTTCTTTGTTTACAAATATTTGTATTGGTGATGTTTTGTCCTTGCTAGAAATCAAGCTACAAGCATTCCAAGACAAATTCCCCCTTTCGGTTTCCAAAATAATCACGCTTGTACGCACCTGTGTTTCAACTAATGTTTTTTCCTTTCAAAATTTGCTCTTTACGCAAAAGTTTGGCTGAAGCATGGGTTTTAACCTTTCTCCTGTTCTGGCCAATCTTTACATGGAATATTTTAAGATTGTTCTTCTTCCAACGATAAAACCCCCAGGTATGATTTGGTTCAGATATTTTAATGATATTTTCACTATTTAGGATGAGAGTTGGGGTCCCTTTGATGCTTTACTAGAAAAACTTAATCAGTTAGCAACTAATATAAATTTCAAGGTGGAATTGGAGAGAAGATGGTAAAATTCCCTTTGTTTTTAGAATGAACACCATAATTTTTTTCAGTCATCACCCAGGTCATATTAAAAGAAGCGTAGCTTCGGGTCTTTTTCTCCAAACTTTCAGGATCTGTAGCCCCCAAATTTTAGAACATGAGTTATTTTCCATCAGGTCTCAATTAACAAAATTAGCTTACCCTCAGTGGTTCCTGGATAAAGCCGTGTTTGTGCGTGTGTGTGTGTGTGTGTGTGTGTGTGTGTGTGTGTGTGTGTGTGTGTGTGTGTGTGTGTGTGTGTGTGTGTGTGTGTGTGTGGTGAGTATGTGTGGTGAGTATGTGTGGTGAGTATGTGTGGTGAGCATGTGTGGTGAGCATGTGTGGTGAGCATGTGTGGTGAGCATGTGTGGTGAGCATGTGTGGTGAGCATGTGTGGTGAGCATGTGTGGTGAGCATGTGTGGTGAGCATGTGTGGTGAGCATGTGTGGTGAGCATGTGTGGTGAGCATGTGTGGTGAGCATGTGTGGTGAGCATGTGTGGTGAGTATGTGTGGTGAGTATGTGTGGTGAGTATGTGTGGTGAGTATGTGTGGTGAGTATGTGTGGTGAGTATGTGTGGTGAGTATGTGTGGTGAGTATGTGTGGTGAGTATGTGTGGTGAGTATGTGTGGTGAGTATGTGTGGTGAGTATGTGTGGTGAGTATGTGTGGTGAGTATGTGTGGTGAGTATGTGTGGAGAGTATGTGTGGTGAGTATGTGTGGTGAGTGTGTGTGGTGAGTGTGTGTCTGTGTCTGTGTGTGTGTGTCTGTGTCTGTGTCTGTCTGTGTCTTAACAATACCAAATAAATATATTCCACTATTGATATTGTATAGATATTTTCTGATAGGACAACCTTTTGCACAAAAGAAGAAAAGACTGCAAAGTAATACCTTTGCATTCGTCTCCAGCTGTCTCACCTGTCGAAAGTTTGGCCCGGGGACGTTTTCAACTCTTGGAGTCTGTCTTCTACGTGATTTTGTTCCGAAAACACAAAATGTATGACTGGATGTAAAGAATGCTTTTCTTTCTTTGTCAGTATTTTGTTTTCATTATGTAGGAGTAAATGCATGGGTTTGTCTGTTTCTTAGTGAGTGTATGTTTGTATATGTGTGTATGTTTGCATGTGTGTATGTTTGTGTTTTAATACTATACAGGTTTAGATACAGGATTATAGTTGTTAGGTTTTTGTTTGGTGTCAAGTGTATGTCAATTGATACTATATTCCGATATACTATATATGAAATTCATGTGTACATGCAGTTTTGATTTAATTACGTAAGCCTGACAGTCGCAATGGTAAATGCACAGCTGACTCTGCAAAGGAACGAAAGGGTCTACCTCCCTCCTGAGCTTGAAGGCAGACATTCTGCAAACAGCCGAGGGCACGGAAATAAACCTGAGATTTTGCAAGAGTTGTCGCGCAACACTTTGTCTTCTGTAATTTCACCCAGAAACCTTAGATATATTAAACAAATGTGTGTCCACTTGTGAGCACATGATTACTCTTTCTAACGACATAGAACGAGCAAAAAGGAGTCGAGGGATGTAAAGGGGAAAACTGAAGGAAGAGAGAGCGAGTGGAATAATAATCTGCGGAACGTCGTAGAGTTTCATGTATGTCGACCTTGTCTACCAGTAGGAGGGTTATGGTATTTTGTCTATATACGCTATTTTCATCAACTAATACTTATGATTATGTATATATATATATGTATATGTATGTATATGTATATATAATATATATATACATATGTATGTATATGTATGTATGTATATGTATGTATATGTATGTATGTATATATATATATATATATATATAATTGTGTGTGTGTGTGTATATCTTCACTTAAAGAGGATTTCTGAACCTCTCCATAACTTTTACTGTCCCACGTTTTTGTAGTTCATATCAAATATCTCTTGAACTACATCTTTCTCGTGCTTTGTGGCTGCGGAAAGAATACCAACACCGTATCTCTATGCGTGTTGTAAAAGGTGAATAGATTGGATAACGCGAGGGAACTGAGATTTTCATTTCAGTGATTTTCCACTGCGAGGAGCCATGGGATGACCTGACGCGGCCACTCCCCTTACAATACAAAATACTTTGTGTGTACACATGTTTTATATATATGTATATATATGTAAATGACATATGTGTGTGTGCGTTTTTGTCTTAGTGTCCATGTGTTCACGTGGATATTGAATATATATATATATATATATATAATTATATATGTATATATAATGTATATGTATATGTATATATATATGTATATAATGTATATAATATAAATAAAATTCATATGGAAATATTCAAACGTATGCACCTAAGCATTCAATCTCCCCAATGCATTTGCCCCGCATCTACTTCTATGCCTTTCTTGCATTCATTAAAATTTTGCTTTTTGAATGCACTTTGAGTTTTTTCGTGTGTGTGTGTGTGTGTGTGTGTGTGTGTGTGTGTGTGTGTGTGTGTGTGTGTGTGTGTGTGTGTGTGTGTGTGTGTGTGAGTGAGTGAGTGAGAGAGAGAGACTGACTTCAATACAGCATAGAGTCTACATGTCGACGATGGAGCGAAACATTAAAGATGGGGGGAAAAGCAGAATGAAAAAGTAGGAACCAGACGGATTAGGAGAGAGGGGAAACACAAGAATAAGGAAGGTAAAAAGAAGAAGAAAAATAAGGAATATATGAAAATATTACAAGAAGAAATGAGAATACGAGGAACACAAGAAATAGGAAGATAGATGTAGGAAGGGGAAAACAGGAAAGAGTTTGAAATAAATTAGGAAAGAGAGAAGTAGAAGTAAGGAAAAGAGAAGAAAGACGGCGAGAGGAGGGTGATAATGAGATGGAAGAGAAGGAAGATGAAAACAAATGGGAGGAACAGAAAGAACATTTAGAACACAACTCCGTGTACCTCAAACCGCACGGGATTCACTATGGAAGCGCGCGGCCACTATTGAAACTGTGTCAACATACCTCTGGAGCAGAACGCCCCCCCTCCCCCTGCCCCTCCCCCCTCTTCTCATACCCCACTCCTACTCCTCCCACCCCCGCCCCAACTACGCTCGAAAGGAACAAGTATCTTAAAGCCACGCAGCCTTCAACATTTCAACCAAGTAGATTTTCAAAACAAACTCTTCTCTTAGGTAAAAGGCACCCACACCAACCACCCCTCCGCCTGACCGGTGCTCTCGTTTTGTACATTTCCTTACCCCACACAACCCATTCCTGCTTCCTGAACTGCTGAACGTGGCGTTTTATATAAGCATATGGCGTGCGAAACTCCCATATAGTGGGGAAAGAGATTTTTGGTATATGTACTATGTATATAAGGATATATATGTATGTATCTATGCATGTATGAATATAAGGAATCCATATGGGTCAGTGAATGGGGTTGGCACAATATATCAAGCTAAATTTTGTACAGTTGAGGTATTACTACTTTCAGCTTTGTTGGTATTATCTGAATAACGATATGTATATGTTTATATATATATGTTTATATATATATATGTGTGTGTGTGTGTGTGTGTGTGTGTGTGTGTGTGTGTGTGTGTGTGTGTGTGTGTGTGTGTGTGTGTGTGTGTGTGTGTGTCTGTGTGTGTGTGTTCGTCTTCATCCCCTTCGAACAGTGACTGGACTCCATCCTATGTGATAACAAGTTCCAGCGGATCACCCGTGACCTACCCTCCCCATCATTAGTAAGGTCAATAAGATCATTGATTCTGTCAACGGCCGGCGAGATGGCTTACATCTTCAGAATATCATTGGTGATTTTTCCTCGGATACATTTATGGTAACATAAAAAACTCAAGGATAACAACCCTTCGCGCCATACCACTTCCCAAATCCACACCCCTACATATCATCTAGCCAAAACCTTGAATGCCGTCCACTTGCCATTGGTCCCATAGACGGCTTCTTTAAGTCATCTCGTAAGTTCCTGAATTGTGTGAACAGCCCCCTTATAGAAGGAGTGATGGGGTCCTTTGATGTGGAGTCTCTTTTCACAAACATTCTTGTCCTTCCCACCATTGACTACACCTGCGATCATGTATACCGGTCTTCTCCCTTAGCCCTCCTGAAAATGAGAGAGATTCACCTCCGTGAACTTCTGAAGATATGCACACAGGAGTTCGCCTTCCACTACCCACGTAGGAACCTTTATCAGCAAATTGATGGCGTGGCTATGGGCTCTCTGTTAGGTGTCCTCTTTGCTAATTTCTTCATGGGATGGTCAATAATGACCACCCAAACAACGATTGCCAACGTGTACTGGGGACCGTCATGAACAAGTGGTACGAGGGGCAACAGGCACCTGTAGGAAAAGGCAATACCTTTATTCTACAGAGTTTACATATAAAGAGCATATAAGGAGGATGAAAGGGTACGTCTCCGTATTGTTAAACACAACGTGACCCTTTATCAACGAAATAGATGGCATAAAACTTTCAATTTAATATGAGAACCAAGGACCTTATTGTGAAAAATAACTTCCCACGCCCTACCAACATCGAGTGTGTAGGTCTGGTGAACCAGTTCCGATGTCCATTTGGGGACTGTACGCCCCAAGATTCCTACATCGGACTCACGACTACTCGCCTTTCCAGACGTCTGACGTACCACCTCAGCAGTGGAAACCCTAAATGGCACCTCCAGGAGACCCACAACACCCCAATCACTGGATCCATTTTAGAGAAAAATACCAAAATCATAGACAGAGGGAGTGACAAGTGCCGCCTCGCCCTCCTCAAAGCCCTTCACATCAAGTACAGCCAACCTACAATGAACATATAGTTGGAAGCCCCAATAACTACACAAACCAGCTCGATCAAGAGCAGGTATTCCGGCCGCGACGGACGCTCAAGCCATGGTAATGGTCACCTGCAGTAACCCTCTCCTAGTGACACTGTTACCCTCTCCCAGTATCCATGTGTTACCTTCCCCAGTGTCCATATATACCTTCTCCCAGTTCTACGCCACGTCTGTTGAGCAAAGAAGTGAGGAGTCAGGAGATTGGAATGAGTGGACAGGGACAGTGTATAAATGATACTTTTATGCAAAGAGGGAGTGGCTGTAGATGGGGGGCGGTTGAGGTGATTATGTGTAAGTGATTTTTTCTGCATGAGGGGACGGAGAGGAGGGGTCGCTAAGTAAATGAAGCGGCCTTGCTGTGGATATATTGTCTTACTACATTGCTTCTGACCCAGGGCAGTGGGTGGAATGCTGGGACGACCCGTCATCCTTGAGTAACTAATACGAGGAGCGAAAGGGTGATGTATGAGAGTAGAATGGTTGGGAGTAGGCACGTACATTTTGAATTGGCTACATCCCTTATAAGGGGGGGAAATCTTTTGGTATATAGAATACACACACACACACACACACACACACACACACACACACACACACACACACACACACACACACACACACACACACACACACACACACATATATAGATATATATATATATATATATGTATATATATATATATATATGCAACATTTCACATCACCGTGGAACGATTTATGTAATAACACCACAGGAGAAGGGAAACTTATAGACAATAAGGACTTTCATAT